>NW_009929471.1:0-7100 GCF_000696875.1 Nestor notabilis
TGGTGTCGTCGGCAAACTTGCTGAGGGCGCTGTTGGAAATATTCCTGTTGGTTCTTTACTCACAGTTGATTTTCTTTTGTCCAAGACTTTCTGTAGAGTGGCTCCTATGTCACTATGATGAGAGACACCACTAGGGAGGAGAGGCCACAGAGTAGAGGATTAGAGGAACTATGAAACAGTTTTGCTTGGGGGATCTTAATATCTACATAAATCTACAGTTAAAGGGATTTATCTAGTCCGGAAAGTAGGTAGAGCAGGAGTGCTACTTCTCTGTAATGCTTGAGAAGACTCTGCTTCAGAGGAAGCTATTATGATGTAGGAATGGAGACCAAAAGCATTCCTGGTTTGGTGTTTTTTTCAAGGAATCTGTCTTCAGCAGAATATGAAAACAAATGGAGGAATTCCCATGTTAAGCAGCAGACTGAATACCACAGTTTGTCCTGGTAGAATAGTTTTATTCTGATGGAAGAGAACTATTAGGTTTTACAGGTGTAATGAGTAACACCTAAGAAGTTGTGTTGACCTGGATGCTGTTTTTCTGCATTGCTTTGTTTTTTTTTTTTCATGGCCGCTGCATAATCCCATGCTTGTTTAATTAAGATGGGAATATGTGGATGTCTGTCTAGATTCTCTTTGGTTTATTTTTTTGTGGAATGTAGACTTGTGTTTCTCCATTGAGATGGACTTGATTGATGTTTCTCTTTTGGGTAACTTCAGGTATGGGAGGGTGATCCATTGATTGTCACTGGGTTATAATTCTTACTAATTCTCTCTGTCTCACTTAGACTGACACGTTCTCTCCATCGGGATCTAAAGATCAGAAAGAAGCATCTCCCTGGAAGCATACTCGAGCCCTCTCTCCCTCAGAGCATGTTACATATATCCTGTTCCAAGAGAAGAATCTCTCTGTGGTAAGCTATTCCCTGTGGAGATCCCTTCCTTTTTGAAAACTAATGGTGGGGTGGTTTTGTCTAGAGGAGGAGGATTTGTAAGTTCCATTATATCCTCTAGGGTGGGGTTACTTTAAAATGCTTTCCTGGCAAGTGGTAGCTCATCTAATTTAACTCTATGGATGGATAAAAGTATGAGAATTTGGCTTGCTGTGAGGTGGGATGCAGGGAGAGAAGATACAGTTCCCTACTTATAAGATGTCCGTGCAGATTGGCAGGCATCAGGCAGAATGGTTGTTGTCACTTCGCTGCCCTATTTCAGTGGAGTTAGCAGCATGCTTTTCTATTGCATGTGTTCTGCCTGATTCTCTGTCTCTGGCTTTTCACAGTAGTAAGGATATACAGAAAAGACTTCCTGGTTCTGCTGGAAAAGATACCAAGTATGGGGCTGGATGCAGGCATATCTTCATGGTTAATAACCACTGGGATAAATCTCATTAACTCTGGTTTGGGTAGTAAGTTCTATCCTTTCCATATGCCATACCCACACGTAAGGCTTCCATGCCAAGAAACAAAGCTACTGGGAAGGTTCAATGCAAAATGGAAACCTTAAGTGCTAAGTATTATTGTGACTTTCTAGTTCAGATTTGAGCTGTGTCTTCCTGTTACAAAAAAAGTTGAGGACAAGTTACCTGTTACAGCCAAATTGTTGACATGCTCCAGGGCATGTGGCTAAGCTGGCATCATGCCATGTGCCCTGTGAAGATGAGCCTTATGAGCTGCTTTGATGTAGTCTTATTTTTAATTCTACAGTAAGAAACTGAAGTCGTGTTGAGTTTTGTTTTGCCTCTCCCAAGAGCATGGGTAAACCTTGTTAGCTAGTCCCTAACTTGAAAGTGTACCTAAGGACTAATTAACATGTCTGTTACAACAAGAAACAGTTGTATAATTATTAATGGGTATAATTAGATGTTTAATTATTAAATGTATGATTATTAAGTTGCTCTGTATCCACTAATCCTAATGTCCGTATGCAGAATATGTGTATTGTTTGGGGAGAAATTGGTAGAAGCCTGAAACCTGTTCTTTTAGGGAAGATGTTAAATCTCTCCTTGAAAAGTACAAGTTTAGGCAGATAGTTTGCGGTGTTTTTCTTCAAGGCAAGTGTTTTAAGAGATGATAGTTCTGCCATCTCAATCCTTTCTGCCTTTGTTTTCCTAGAGGACTATCAGTGAGAGCAGATCTCTGCCTCTATCCGAGGTTGGCACTCACCTGTGCCAGGCGCTGAAAGCTGGCTACCCTGTCAACCTGGAGCGAGCAGGTTTGACTCCTGAAGTTCACCAGATGATTTCTGATGTTATCCGTAACCCTCCCATTGAGTCGGGTGAGCACTGCAGCCCTTCTCTGAAGCTTCTCATGACAGTGGCATACAGATGAAGGGAGTGAAAACCTGACAGCTCAGCTGCTTCTTCAGGTAGAACCCATCATTTCTGGAAGGGCTGTGGCAAGGCAGAGCACAGCAAGGCCAGGGTCATTGCTTTCTTTCCAAGGTTATATTGTAAAATAAAGCAATTGTGATTCATTAAAGAGCTGAAGAGGGGTAGGGTAGCCCTTTTACAAACCCTTTCTCTCAATTGTACGGCTACTGAAAAGGTTTGGGGATAGTTCTTAAATCTGTATTTACCTGGGTCTTTGGGGAAAACATGAGCCTGACAAACTCTTCCTCTAAGTACTGGTATGTACGAAAAATATGGTGAATAAGAGCTGTAGGATTTCCCTGGTGCAACTTAACTTTAAGATACTTGCTTGTGATGAAGAAGCCGACAAATGCAGGAAAAGTAGTTCTTGCTCCTAATGCTGGAGTCATGGGCTAGTTCAGAGGTTGAAGACAGCCATGTGCTGGCTTAGAGTTCTGGGGCTGGGTGACTTCAACTTCAGTCTTGCCCTAGTAGTTTAATTTCTTAGGTTGACAGAGTTTGACTTGCTGGCTTCATTGTTCTTGTCCTATTGTGGGTTAATGTGTCTTTTTCAGCTGCAGTTACAGGCTTGGCCAGAATCTTAGATTGCTATCTTAAATTTAGTGCCACACTGGAAGGGAAGACTGGCATGACACTTAACTTAAAAAAGCAGAGAGGTTTTTCAGCCTAGGCTAATAGAGCCTTCCTCTCAAGAGAAAATGGTTGATAGGAAATGCAAGTTTAAGGCAGACAATTCTAGTATTTGACTAAATTGAAGGATAGTAATGAATGTGGTGGGGACTTATCCCATGAGCTCATGATCCACTCTTTTATTTATTGTCTTTCCCCATGCCTTTATCTTTTGCTTTAATGATGCATTTTATGAAAGAAAACTGAATACAGGACAAGAGGATTAAAAAATTAATATTGTATTTATGCTTTTTTTTCAAAGACACCACTAAAATTCAAGCAATTAGAGAACTTGTTCCTGCAAATATTGAACTGTATCTTATCAGGATGACTATTGCATTAATGGAGAAAGAGGACAGAAATAAGTCTTGGGACGGCTCAGGCTTCAAAAGGATGTTGGTGTGGTCAGAAAGGCAGGAGGAAAAAACAGGAGCAGATCAAGCAAAAAGGGAAGATGCCACGTGGAGTAAAACAAAGGTTAGTAAGAAAAGGTATAAAACTGGTTTTGTGAAAAGAAAGTTTCCTCTCTGGAGCAGCTTAAAAGCCCTTTGCTATTTCCAGTAGTGCTTAGTGTCTCCCCTTCACAATTTGCCTTTCCCTCACCTTTGAGTAGGTCTGCCTCCCTCTCCTGGGAGAGCAATGCTCAGAGCAGAACCAGAGAGTTGCCCTTGCAAAGTCTTGACCTAGGAAGAAGGCTGCCCCTGTGCAGCCTAGCTGTAATCTGCTACACATAGAAAGAGATCAAATCAGGTGCCATGTGGGACTGTCAGCTCACTTCTACCACGGTAAGTCCTGGACATCCAGCCCAAGATCAGGCACATGATGGTCCACCACTGTTGACCACCACAGTGGCAGCTTAACAGTGGCCTCAGGGGTAAACACTTCCTGCTGTAGTTCAGTTCTTCAGGATGTGGATGCAAAAGGTCCCCTTTAAAATCCTGGACGTAGCATGGCTGGTGCAGTGGAGGAAAAAGCTCAAATTCCACGTGCTCCCCAGTATGAAAACTCTTGGAAGTCTGCATCCTTCATAGCCATGGATTCCATGTTCTGCCCTGGGCTAGCTTCTGTGCATTGGTATCTGATGACCAATTTGATGTGGGGAAAAGTAACTCTCTTCCTGCATAGAAGCCTAAGGTAGCAGAAGAGTTAAGAGTGTGGAAAAAAAAAAAAAGAGGCAATGACTGCTAGAAATGTTTGAGTCTTTCATGGGTTCCTCTGTTGCTTGAAACTGCTGGGCATAGAAGTGATAACAAGAAAAGTGTCATGCCATAAGGCTGACTCACTGGGAAGAAATCTGAGGAAATAAGGAGCTCTTTGTTGCTGTTGGAGAAAAGCTGGGCTACCGTTTCCCAAGTTCCAGTTCAGCACCTTGTACAAAAGGTCACCCTGCACTGGTGGTAAAAAGAAATTACACACTCCAGATCCTTCTGCTGCCTGCTGTAGGATTTCAGTTTTGTCTCTTACAGGATTTGGGGTTGACTTTTTTTCAACTCTGGCTCAAACAAATCTTCAAGCCTTGCCATTTTTCCAAATTGATTATTTCTTGTATCTGAGTGCTGTTTTATTTAGACAGTATCTGTGTCTAAAACACCCTTTTCCTGGAGTTGGCTTCTGGCAGTCCAATCGCATGAGCTCAAATTATACTCCCCCCCCCACACTACTATTGGCCGTTGGAGCTATTTAACAGGAATGACGTGCTATTAGAAGTCAAATTAATATTACACAAATGAGTAGACTGCAAATCCCAAACCTATTCCAAATAGTCTTTATTTACTTCTTCAGAAGATACGCTGGTTCTAATAATTCCCTGTAGCAAACACCTTTTAAACCTGCTAGTGAATGTTCTGGGTTTTAACAACCTTACATTACTGCTGCTTTTATAGGGTAATTCAATCAATCTGACACTGAAGGAAGGAGCAGAGAAAACCTGTCTGCAAGTGGTGCCTTTTGGCTTTGGTAACCAGATGTTCTTGCTGTAATAAAGCATGTAGAAGTGCTGTTAGAGATGATCTCGGTAACACCAAAATGTGTACTTGATCCAAAAATCTCAGCTTGCTGTGACTATGTAGAATTTAGAAGTTAATCTCTTTGCCCACTATGCCATTTTTAACTGACACCTTTGCTGTAAATACACATTTGAAAACAGAGTGCTTGAGACATAATTAAGTATTTCAAGTTCGCAGAGCCATGGGGATGGAGGAAGTTTTCTTCTTCACTACAACAAAAAGCCAAGTACAAGCTCTTGTGTTTGAAATGGATGTGCTTACTCAAATTTCATTGTGGTGAAATGGGTAAGAAATAGCAATCTCATTAAGCAGAGGTTTACAGACTCAATTTACTTCCCAAAAAACCCTCCAAAATGCAGGATTTGCATAGAATCTGGTACGTGCAGACTTAAGCTTTAATGCTGAGATGGATATAACAGCCTGCTTTCTTCCTGTTGTATGGAAAGGCTGTACAGACTGTGGATGGTGGCCAGCCAGGTAGTGGAGGAGCAGCAGGAGGCTGCCCAAAGCCCGTCACGCTGGTTTCCCCTAACGAGCCTGCCCTTGATCCCAATGAAGAGGAGCTGTTTGCAGACTCTGAGTCCAAGGTGAGACTGCCTGGAGGTCTGTGCCAGGAGCAGAGCCCAGATGTGATGATTTGGGTATTGAACTTTTTCAGAAACCTAAATTCCAGCTTGCACCTGGATTCTTCACTGTGCCTAAAACCTTGGCTTAGATTGCCAGCCAACTTCTCTTGTGAATATCTTTGATACAGTGACAGCATGCTGCTTTTATTGCCCTTGCTGTGTGCAAACACACCATTTTAACAGCATCGACTTGCTATAGGAATTTTTTTTTCCTCCTGTTACATCTTGTCAGCCATCTAGTGGCAGATGCTCCCAGTAGTTAAGATGATGTTTGGCTCCTTTTCCTCTTTCAGGTATAAAGCTGTACAAGGTTGTATGCTCATCACATTAAGGATTTTTGCACTGGTGATTATGTAAACTCAAGTCATAAGCATAAATATAATGGCTTTTTTTTTGTTTCTAAAGGAGCTTGTAAAGCTCTGAGCAGCACTACTTGCTGTACAAATCACTTTAGTTTGAAGCTGGCTATTTTTGAGTGCAAAACATGATGCAGACACATCATTGTTCATGGTCTGGTCAATGTTAGGTAGGTATAATTCTTACATAGCACAGCAGGTATCTAATTGAAACACTAAACATGTAACACTGTCTTTTGATTGCTGATGAGAACGTCTGGAACATGTGTTTGTAGGGACACAAGAGCATCTGTTTTGTTTCAGGTCAGATGTTTCCCAGCCTGGATTCTTCATCCTGCTGTAGCTTAATTTGAGTCCCTCAGTTACTTCAAGGTGTTGCATATCCTTGGGCGACATGGTCTAGTGTGAGGTGTCCCTGCCCATGGCAGGGGGTTGGAACTGGATGATCTTAAGGTCCTTTCTGTGTGATTCTATGATTTAAGGGGCATGTGAACAATCGAGCATATTAGTGAAGGGCTTACATTTCCTGAGAAGCATCCTGCTGGGGAGGAGAGCTGTATAAATTAGTGTGGAACTGCTTACCTTTTTCCACCTTTATTTTCTTCTAGAGCTCGCATCCCCCTTTCAAGAGGAAGATGCCAGAATGGTTTGGAACTTCAGCAGCGACAGTCCTACCTGTCATCCAAACCAAGAAACACAGAAAAGACACCAGAAAAGGGATTTTTAATTGAATAGAGAAATTAAGATCGACGTTTTTCTATTATCGGGAGCATTTTCTATGTTAGTGCTCGTCTGTGCTTCGCTTTACGTTGCTACTGCTGCTCGGCGGGTGCGGAGAAAGGAGTTACCCCGGGAACACGTTTATGCTTTTCACTGTGTGAAACTAGATGTTATTAAAGGAACAAACAGCTCTCCACGTCTCTGTGTCGGGGAGGGATCGATGGCGGCAGGGCCGTGCGTTGCCATGCCAACGGCACACCCACTTCCGGGGCGGGACCTGGGCCAGAGGCTGCTGGGAAGGCGGCATGGCCCAATAGCGGTGAGCGGCCTGCGACTCGCGGGGCGGCGGCCCCCT
>NW_009929472.1:0-10697 GCF_000696875.1 Nestor notabilis
AGCCACCTCGGGAGTCGGTAACGAGGGACGGCAGCAGCCAAGTTTAGTGTTGCCACTAAAGCCTTCACAGCACTTACCTAGAGCTTGAACCCACGCTTCCTACCCCCGCTCTTTTATTACTTGGTTTCAGCGTTACTATATCCTCTCTCCGTTCATGTGTAATTCCATGCTAAATGTCCAAATAGCTTCAAAACAGAAAATAGAAATATCTTTACGGAGACAAGCGGGCATTTCTTCCTTTGCCCTGACAATGCCAGAGCTCTACTACCACCGTTAGCTCATTTGGGGAACAGGGGGTTTGGCTGCTCAGTTCTCCAGTTCCGGGCAAAATCACAGACACAGACGTGCTCCAAACTCCATCTGTATTCTAGTTCATCCTCTGCAAGTCCACAAGGGCTACTGAGGTTGTTCATACGTTTCACCAGAAGGATCCGGTTCAAAAGCGGGCATTTATATGCTAATTACTTGTTACACGATACTAATGTCAATTCCTACAGATGATCCTTCTGTTTTCTTGGGTGAATGCTTGTGGAGAAGGAAGAATTAAAGAACTAATGCTGGGGAAAAAAGCCCACTTGGCATGTAATGCATTGTCTGTATTTATTTCTAGATGCCTGTTTCTCATCATCTGCATCGTTTCTATAATGGCTCAGAATTATTAACAGAATGAAGTAATCTTTCCCTAGTTGAGTGGTAATGAAATGGAAAACGCAGCGAGCCATTCAAATCTCTCATTGGAGTTTCTGTGGGGAATGTTGTTGGATGAACATCTGATAAAAATGCTTTGGAGATTTGTTTTCCTTTTATCTGGCTCCTATGAAAGAGCAGAATATTATTTAACTTCCCGTGGTGATGTGCTGCCACATAAATTATTACTGCACTCTCTCTCTGCTGGCATATTCCCCATTGCTGTAAAGTGCTACACAATATGCAGACAAAGCAGATTATATTTGTCACAAAATCTGACCAGTTTGTAACAAGACGCTTACTGGCATGTAGGGTAAGTATTACTAGAGGGGTAGCAAGTAAGCCAGGTGTGTCACGACATGGCACGGGATCTTTTCATCACAAAGGTGCATTATGTGAGAAATGGGGTTGCTACCGTTTCTTTTCAAAAAAATGCACCTACCTTGTTTCACATATAATCATGAGGCAGAGCAAAACTATCTTACTGCTGCAGAAGGAGCCAGCGTGGCAGCAGACATTATAATGTAGGTGATAATGAGAGTTGCTTAGTGTCAGTCTAGCTGAGGAGATGCATTTTCTGTGCTGCACGCAAGAGGGCTTTCGCAGAAAATTCCTGAGATTACCTCTTTTTCAAAGACTTTAGGATGCACCTCAGTTACATTTCCTATCTTCCTCACAGCCATGTGAGGAATTGGTTTAAAGAAAGTAGCCAAGAGTATCTCTTAGTCCCATCACACCAGGAATTAGGGGACTTGAAGAAATGTTTGTTTTCCATGTGATTTTTGCCCAATCCCATCATGGCCCAATGGACATTTCTAGGATAATTCCTTAGGGTGCCTTCTAAAATGCCAGCACTGCTGCAGGAGGCTCAGAGAAGAAGAAAACTATACAGACAATCCTGAAAAATATGTATCTCAGGGAAAATCTATTTCCTTAGGAACTGATAAGAGAACAGAACTGATTCTAAGCAGACAGGAATAACCAGATGCATTAATACACCACTACATACTTGATCTTGTACTGTGCAGTAGTATATTCCTGATAGCTCACGGTATCTTTCCAGTACTGTCTCTTTGCTTGTCTGCTTTTCTTTCATTGTATGTCTACCAGACAGAAGCACATTCTGTGCTTTCATTAGGTCAGTAAAACCAACAAAATAAAACAACAAAACAAACTGGAGGCTGTCAGGAAGGAAAAAATGTATCAGCCCTCATCATTCCAGTCCTACTGTACTGGGGCTGTTGAAAGGAGATGTGCTGAACTAGTTGTCACTTCATCTTGTTTGCTGGTATGCTGGCATGGACAGTACTGGGGACAAGTTCCTTAAACTATCAAGCAGCAGGGAGAAATGTCAGGCAACACAGTGAATAAAAGGACTGTTGGTCTAGATGATGATGAAGATGGATGAAGAATTTTGCTCTTGAACTGTGTATGACACATCAGTGTTGGTCACCAGGTTGAAAATTCCTAAATAACTGCTTAAAGTAGAAAAGTGCATGAGAGGAATAGCTGAAAAATGATTAAAAAGGGCAACTGCAGCTGTCAGCTTTTTTGCCTCCACATTTCCTGAATATCCATTTCTCCTTCCCAGGGGAAGCTAGCAATCATACTGCCTCACCAGCAAGAAAACTGAATTAAAAACACTAACATTAGCAGCCCAGAGCTAAAATCCACAGTGATTTCTTTTTCATTAACTATTTTGTGGTTGTTTATCAGATACATTCACACTTTTTACTCCAGCATTTTTCTCCATGGGCTTGTTCAGAACCATACTTTGCATGCCTTTGACATCACCCCATCATGACTTCTAATGTCCAAAACAAGCTGATTTGCACAGGAATCTTTCTGAGACACACATGTTTGTAATGTCTCAGGTGATTCTCAGAACAATGTCAACCCAGTGACTATGATTGTAAGCACCAAAAATATCTCTCTTTAGTCAGGGGAAAAGGAAAAAAATTCAGGTAAATGAAAAGCCCTCCTTCACTCCCAAGCACATCAAATATCACGAAATACCAAAAAAGCCATGCTGATTCTTCAGCAGCAATCATCAATTGTCTTTTAAATCAGTATCTCTATGCTAGATTGCAGTGAGGAACTGCAGAAAAGTATTATTGTATTTATGTGCTCCATTCCATATGCTCTATTAAAATTTTAACAAAGACTTTAACATTAATCAATGCTTCAGAAAGTAAGAGAAAGTTCCATCCATCCATTCTACTCAGCGCTACTTTCTATTACTTTTAAAAGCATGTCAACCTAAGGAGGCAGTGAATCACCCTCAGGCATTTCTCAGCTTTAGACCTGTACCGTATGAAAAAGAGGAAGGTAAAGACTTTAATTTACCTCACATACCAGACAGCTTTACAGAGATTTAACTGCTTGTTTTAAATGATGAATTGGCCCAATTTCATCCATTGACTGAGTCCTAAGAAGTCTGTGCCAGAGAGAAACTACGCCTATTCAAGACAGAGTAGTAATTGCATAGTACAGCAGTTTATTACAGGCAGTTCATGTCATCATCAGGGGTCATTTAATTTCAATATAGATTTTCATTAGACCTGCTCCTCTGCCATCCTGTACTTTTCACCTCCCTCTCATTGCATCTCTTCTGTATTTGCTTGCACATACCATGGCAGGCATCCTCTTTTGAGCAAGCTGGGCTAGCTAAAAAATGCTACTCTTTCTGTTGCTTAATACAGTCCACTGTATTAAGTGTCCTGTAATCCTCTTGAAGCAAAGTCATACAGATGAGGTCACCTTTATCATCTGCTTCAAAAAGGCAATTCACTTACACTGTAACAAATCATAACTGCAATGGAAATTAGACACTTTTATTAAACTAAGCACTTTAGCATCAACATTGACCTTGACGCTATGAAAAGTTTTTGTATCACAAAATTTATATCACCTCATTCATTTCTTCCCTGATCTGTTTTAAAGGCAGGCTGTTAATATAACCTTTGTTCACAGTTTGGGGATTCAGATCAGGCTATTCTCTATGAGTCCTACAATTCTCATCCATATACTGAGCACTTGGGGCCTTATTATCCTAAAAAATATGCCTGGATAATTAATGTCTTGATAACGACCCTGAAGGAAGGTTTCAGTGTTGCTACATGTCTATTTTTCCCTGATACATTATGCACCACTAGATCCTGTGGAAGAAGCAGGGAACTGCAACCTCTCAGAAAATGCACTCAGCTGGGAATCACATAGGCTGGAGAACGTCAACTGAAAAACACATGTAGGGAACTTCCTGTCTGGGTATGAATGGAGAACAGAGCCTGACTGGCTGTCGGAACTTATCAGGAGGCTCACGTCGGGACCTAGAAGAGGCTGTGCAGGAGGCCACTCCAAGACAGCATGGTGAGGCAAAAGGAAAAGAACCACCCTCTGAAAGTCTCAGTGGAAGTCCCATATTTTAAAATTCTTTATTTTAAAAGCTGTTTGCTCCATTGGTTTTTTTTTCCTTGATAGGTTTTAGAGGCCAAAGTTAATGCATCCTCCAAGGCAGGGTGCTGAGACACTAAGGTGGAACTTCTCTCAAACTCTTTTTTTTTTTCCAGGTATTTCTTCAGAAGTCAAAAATATTTCTCCTCTGGGTTGATTAGTCCCTCCCTGTTTTTTCTGCACTGCCTTTCTGTTGTGCTCTCTTTTCACCAGTCTTTCTGAACAGTATTTGTTCTTTTCAGGATGTCACTTTCAGTGTTTGAGGTTGTCTGCATCTATTCTGCCTGCTCAATACACTCTTATTAGCTATACTACTTCTACTTGACACATGACATAAATACTTTGTTGACTAAGATTAAGTAACACAAACTTCCTTTCATTTTGTGTTTCCTACAGCAATTTCCAGTATATCAAATTATGCTTCTCAGAGTTTTATGCAGTTCTATGTATGTAGCCAAGTCAGAATTCAAACAGGGCTCTGTAAATCAATTTCCAGAGTGTGCAGCTTTCAAGAGAAGAGAAACAAGACCAGCTGTTGCTTTTTATTTTCAACGCCAATTTCTTTTTTGCCTGGTATCTTTCTTGTGTATCTGAGGGATATGAGGCTAAGGCAATATTTTGGGGTATGTTTAAATGCAGTATTTGAGCTGGGATGCCCCGTGGTAAAACACAGTACTGTTATCACTGGGGGTTGCCATGTGGGTGACTTGAAGGCCTCATTACTGGGAAAAGTAACACCTAAGAACAGCATTGATCTTTGGTTTTATAGTGATGGAGATCAAACCCAGAAGAAAATGTTAGGAAATCTTATATTCAATACAACAATGATAAGATCATTTTCAGATGTCATTAGGTAGGATTAGAAGTAGACCACCTAACGCAGGAGCTTTCCTTTCACATACTTGAGCTAATGCTTTGTATGTTCAAGAGCACTGGATTATCAGTCTTGCATACTTTACAGCTACCGGCTCCCTATTCAAAGAGAAGATAGATTAAAAGATAGATTATTTTTTTTTTCTAGCTTTAGACAGGAACTCTCAAAAGGTTGAGATGTGACTAATGTCTTTATTGAGTGTTTTGTGCTGCCTTTCAAGCAGAAATGTATTTGGAAAATCTTAACTACAAGGTTTATCTGAACCAGACTCTTGAGATCCTTCTTCAGTCTAGTTTGTGTTCATGGTATGACCAAGTATAAGCAGGAATAATAGGGATAATCAAAGGTTTCCCACATTCTATATTCTCACATAGTGAAAACAGGAAAACATGGGACTTGACTTACAGTTCACCTCAGCATCAAGAAGGAAGCCTAGGTATCATCTGATGAAATACAGAAACACACAAATACATTAACAAAGAATGCTAAGGGAGCATGTTTTGAATCCTCCTTATGTGCTTTGCTTACAGCTTGTATGGAAGCCAAACCCTCTAAAGACAACAAAATACTAAGTTTTGGTACACATAGTTGAAGCAACTGCCTGAGACCCTAAGGGCCACGCCATAAACCAGTAGTGCTCAAAGTTGATCCAATATGGTGTGTACAGGACTTACTGGCATATTTTTAATTTTTTTTGCACCAAAACACAATCCTGTATTGTGTGTACCAACAGTAACTTATTACACACCATAGTTTTGCCAGATAAACCTAAAGCCCAGAGTGGCTTTGCCAGAATTTTGCCTATATCCAATGTACAAGCCATAGTAACATCAGGATTTTTAATCTGGGAGACCTCTGTGATGTAAACTAACATGGCATAATTCTGAAGAAGGTTTTGAGCAGCACTCTGAGGCAGCATTTGATCAGTGACTGCAGATGGCCTACAGTAACCTTTTGTGTTGCTTTTGTAACTCCTGTAGGAAGGTTTGATACAACTGCACAGAAGTTTGTTTCTGACAGTGTGATAGCAGATTTTGTCTAAAGATTAGTATTTTTCAATAGAACTGCAACTTCTTTTAGTGACATGACCATGAATAGAGGATTACAAGAGCTATAGCTCCAGCAGATACATACAAAACAAACTTACATTCTGGTTTGTTAAGTATTTCAGTTGAACACTTGCACGAAGTATTTACTAGTGCTCCTCCTATATGTATCAGCACTTGCTGATGGTTACAAAGCTTGCAGAAAAATCTTCATGTAGTGGATTCTATTTCTAATGGGACAAGCAGCTACAGCACAAAGCATTTACCTTTCTAGCACTTTCCCTCTCTGTACATGGTTCAGCATTAGAACCTCAACTTTGTAAAGGTAAGGACATACCTGATTTGTGCCATTCAAAAATACTGCTTTGAATACTTCACAAATAGTCATTGCCTTTTCTGTGTCAGAAAGACAGATAATTATATTCATTTTCCCACAGCATATTCTAGCAATATTTTATACATCTAAAGCAATATATCAAGCAAAGACTTTATAAAAATGAGCCTTCTTAGGTGTCCTTGGCACTGTCCTTCCTGAGTGACCTTGGAGAAAAGCCACTCTCATGTCACAGTGGAACTAAACCTAAGACTAAAGTATTTACACTTAATATAATGAAAAACATTATAGACAATCCAAATGAAAACTGAACACTAACCATGCTTTATTATCCATGCAGGCATCACTGTAGAGGTACTATTATTCTATGTTCATTTTGAAATGGGTGGTGCTATGCATATGTATATGGAATATGCTTCCTGGTAAGTGAAATGATAGATGCTACTACATTTTGTTGCTGTAATTTGCTAGAATAAAATTGCTAGAATGTGTTGCTCTAAGGTCACAGAATATAGTGTAGCCAACTGTCTCAAAAGGAGATGTCCCTCCTACTATAACCTCAACAACTAGATCTCCACCAAAACAATCTACAACAAGACTTAGAAAAAAAAAAGTTGGCTGTGATAATCTATGCTGGATACTTCAGGCACAATCCTCCTCTAATTCCCCTCTTAATTCAGCATGGCATGTCTAGACTCCATGAGTTTCTTTGGCAGATAAGGTAACACTGAGTAAGAGTCAGGACACAGTGATATACGCCCTGTATTCTCTTGTCACAGATAAATTGTGACTGGTCAGTCGCCCTCTGAATTCTCTGCAGCTGTGGATGTTCAAAAAATGGGTATGTAAAACTGCATGATGAAAAGATTAAATCTGAGAAGTAATGGTCAAACCTCAGATCAACCAGCCAAAAGGTAGTAATTTCAAATGGCGGTGAATCTGAAAATCATAATATTGTACATTGCCTTTCAGCTTTTCTTTTTTGAACCACAGGCGAAGCTCTTGTGGTAATCTTTTAATAGTATAAAAGAATGGTAAAGTTCAGAATCCAATGAGCTTTACTGGAATGCTGAGTGACAAACTGTGTTTCTGTTTAATTCTTCAGTCAATGAAGAAAAAGAACAGGAGAAAAAATGTGGTATTTCTGAATGACATCAGGTGTGTTGGTAGTACTTATTTCTGTGTCAGCAATTAATGACAGTCATTGATGCACATTTATGACTGGCTTTTACTTCCCTGTGGTTGTATGGGTAAATATTGTGGGAATGCCTCCCTTCCTCAGTTTACATGTAATTTACTTTTAGTAACTCTATCACCTCTTTCACAAATACAAACAGAGCAGGGGAAATGAAATAAAATAAACATTGGGGAAGGCTGAGGAATTCATCTTGTGAGAAGAGTCTTTTTTAAAAGAAAAGTTTTAATGAACATCTTAAAAAAGGTATGCACTTAACGAACTTACATGGAGAGTTTTTGTAAGCTGAAAAGACAAATTCCTGTGAGAGGAATTGCTCTTGTACATCCAGAGAGAAGTTAAGACTAGAGAGAAGGTGGACATTTTGCTGGTAGCAAGTGTGTTATTAATTGGATTAATGACATGCTGTTTCCTACTCTGAGCACTGATATTCAGTAAACCATTTAGAATGATTGACCACAAAGCACCAAATCACTTTCTCTGGGTTTCACTCACTCCTTTCCAGTATTAACAATTAGTACTGCTTCCACAGCAGCTTTACCTCAAGGATCTCATTGGACTAATCTGGTACATTAAACATAACTGGGCTGTGGGCTCTGCTGCAGTAGAGTACAGGTTGAGGACAACTCAGAAGGAACTGTACTACCCAGTAGGAGTCCCAGGAAGCCACGCTTGTGATTTCCAGAGCACAACGCCCTCTGAACCCTTCAGCACCCATGTAACCTTGCAGAGAGAAAGGATAGGGTAAAAGCTACTTACACAAGTTCTACTGTGCTCAAGCTGTAAGACTGCTTATTTTGCTGCATCACACTCTGTGGACTAGTAATTGGCTGCAACTTTGGGAGCATTTTCTGATTTACCTCTGGTATTCTGAGCAGCAGATTGATGTTAGCAGATCTAACCAACACCTAGGGTGTCTACGCAAAGTGAATTACTCCTCCACAAAGATAAGTATAAATTAAAATTTTTAATCTTTTATGCTGAAAATTCTAGTTTAACCATCAGAGTCTTGTGTTCTTTTTAGAGACCTCAGTAAACTGGAAATTAAATCTCTGGAAAAGCTAATCTGTGCTACTGACTTTTTTGTTTCATTACAAACCTTTCCTAATGAATACATAAACATGTTTTGATGAACTCTACTTTTTTAGTACTTTGTATAAATTAATTTTTCCTCAGTATGAGGAGAATGAGTGCTTAAATAGATTATGCTCATGTGGAAATTAAACCTGCATGTAGCATTGATTTGTTCTTGACATAAACTTTTCTATCATCACAGTCTGATCACAAAAGGATCAGGTGTTAGCAGGCTCTAACTTTTGTTTACTGTAAAGTTAGTCTAGTCAGATTCTATAAGGACTTCCTATATCTTGATGGCTAAATCAAATTACTTAATAGTATTTAATAATAAAAATAAGCACGCATGCAGAGTTTGTGGGCCCCAAGATTAGGACAAGAACTCTCCAGGCCACAGATGATCACTAGTAAGCATTTCATACAATATCTGATTAGCAGCTTGAACCCAACTGGGTTAAATGTTCCTGCAGTTTTACACCCTTTGTTTTCTTTTGATTCTAACTGGGAGGTGACAGTGGGTGATCATTACAGTGGCATGATGGTGTAGATGTATGAACACCTCCAGTTTAGATTTATAAAACAGCTGATAAATCATCTGCCTAATACATGGTGTTTGTGTGGCTACATAAATCTTTCAGGTAACTGCAAATATAGGTGGAAAAAACAGAAGCTTGGAGTCCCAATTAAGACTCATGTGCCCCAAAGTTTGTTCATTTTTTCTTACTGCATCGGTTAGTGTGACAAAACATTTCACCTTGCTTCATAAACCTCGTACAGCTTCTATTACCCAACCATCACAATTACAACAAGCTAACAGCTGCTTAGTTTGTAGAACTACATAGGCACTTTCATATATTACAAATACAGCTTGGAGATGTAAGCAAGAGATGGCAAAAGCTCAGAATAATGCTATACCTGCTTAACAGTGTATTCCTGAATGGAAAGACTATTAGAACCCCAGCAAAAGTACCTTTCAGTACTTTTGCAGAACAAAATGTGGCCTGTAGTGCTGATTTCTGTGTTTAAACAAATACTCTCTCAAAGAATATTTTCCTTTTTACTGATCCTGTTGCTGAAACCCTACTGGTTCACGATAGCTTGTTGCCATGGATGGGTGATGATGTCACACTTCCTGCCCTGTGTCCATGCTAGAAAATAAATGAGAATAATTTTTTTTAATGACTAGGAGTTACTTAGCAATTCCCTGGAAGGCCTGAAGTGAATTAGAAGTAAGAAAACAAGATGCCTTATTGACCCTACCTGCACTGTATCTTCATGCCAGTAAAGTGACGCAGTAAAACTCCATAGTAAATGCTCTGCAGATTTAAAACCAAGGTTGTGCTACTGCAATTTACCTTGTTATCCAACAGGTTTCAGTGGGCTGACGACAAGCAAGAGGCTAGGTGAAATGTGGCTTAGGGGCTCACGCATGAACACATGTAGCCTTGGAAACTACCTTCCTTCCTTCTCAAGTTTTTGGAAGAGGGTAACACTGCTCATATCCTTCCCTCCACCAGTGGTAACTCTGACAGGAAAAAGATCCCGGGCAGGGCACAGACATCACTGCTTCCGGCAGCAGTTGCCACACGACTGCCTCCTTTCACACCACCTTTCAAATTAGATCTGTCCTTTGAGGTGGGCATCTGGAAGGCAAAGAACAAGAGGAAATCTCTTGTAAATACAGACAACAGGCTGCAAGAACGCCAGCACCGTTACTGCTCGCCTGACCTTCGCTTTTGCACCCTCCTCTCCTCAGGGACGGTGGTGTTTGGAATAAGGAAGCTTTTGTCCTTCTGAGGTGAGACCATCCAAGAGTTCCAAAGCTGCATGAGCTGCTGGGATCCCGCCCTCCCGGTATTCTTATCAGGCATCTCTTTCTAGGAGCCTTGTCCTTTAGGGCTGCCCTGTCGGTGCCGCGGCGCTCAGGGCTCCCCCGCTTCCCACACACGCGCTTTCACACACCTGCGGGGACAGAGCCGGGCCAGCGCCCAGGGCTGGCGGGCGGGGCGGGAGCAGGGAACGGTCGCGACCCGG
>NW_009929473.1:0-16509 GCF_000696875.1 Nestor notabilis
ACCCTGAGCTCAAAGCCCTTGCTTTGAAAGAAGCAAGAAAAAAGTGGCACCAAGGTTTGCAGTTTCCATCCCCATTCCTACAGGAAGACCATGGACCTGTTATGCCATGTGCCCCTGACAGTAACAGCCCAGGGCACACAGTGACCTGCTTGTGTATTGATCTCAGTGATGCCAATATGAGGCCTGACCCGTGGGTCCCTCATGCAGCCACGTTGGTGAGGTTGGGATGGTGGAGGGGAGGGCGGCCTGGGAAGTCCTGAGTGTTCATCCAGCTCTGAGGCAGCTCCTGCACCTGATTGTATAGATTTTGGGGTAAGACTGACCCAGATCTTCAGGATTAAGCATGTGTTTTGTGAAATGTATGAAAATCTTTAAACAGTTTTAATAATAACCAAAGGAGGGCCATCTGTGCTCTGCCTGGCCTGAGGGAAGCTGGAGGAGTTCCTTCTCGATGCTTCCCACTTGCCTCCTGCTGTCCGTAAGTGGTGAATAAACATTAATTCCTCAGCTTTATCAGTGTCTCAGAGCAAAACAGAGCATACAGGAGATCCATGACTTATTTCTAGGTATTGGATGCTGCTTTGCCCATTCACAATCACTCTTGGGGGTTGGAACTAGATGGTCTTAAGGTCCTTTCCAACCCTAACTATTCTGTGGTTCTTTGATTCCCGGGGCAATGTTCCCCTCCCTGTTCACAGTTGCAGTGAATTGAGCCTAAAAATCCTGGGTTTACATGACCTTTCCTTGCAGGATACTCCAGCAAGAGAGTGCAGAGTCCTGGCAGCAAGAGCAATGACACGCTCAGCGGGATTTCCTCCATCGAGCCCAGCAAACATTCCAGTTCCTCCCACAGCCTCACCTCGGTAAGGACCTTCTCGGCTGGGCTGGGAGATGTGAGTGCACTGCCTGTAACAAGGACACCAAATCCTTGGGCTCGTGCTGGCCCAATGGGTACTGCCGAAGCTTTTGGAGCAGGAGAGGTTACAGCCTAATTGTAGGGCGAGTTCTGATACTAACCCTGCAGTGCCTGTCTGGAGTTGTCTCCATGAAATCAGAACAGCATTTTCCCCATGGCCAAGAGCCCTGGGGTGCATCCCACTTCTTTGGCCAGTGAGGGGCTGCAGGAGGGACTTGTCTGTGGGATATGGCTGTGATTCCTCTGGGCTCTCCACTCCTTCAAGGAGTGGGGCTGGATTGTTGCAGGGTCTCATGATGATGAGCTGTTCTGTTTCCCTCCACAATGGGGGTTTGGGTGACCCAGCAGCCCCGGTGCCGGCACAAGTTCTCCTGTGCTGGGGCTGCTCATAGGGTGCTTGGTTGTTAAAACCAAGTTAACTACCAAAATCTGATAGCTCTGTTCAGGAAACACTGCAGGTTGAGAACACAGCCCAGTTGTTCTACCTCCTCCAAAGCCAAAAGCAGCCTATAAATACAGGTAATTCAGGCATAACCAGGTAGGAGAAACCATCACTACTTATATCCACCTCTTGTGAGACCAAACGCAGAATTGCTGGGGAACATTTGTGACTTCCAGACCTGTTCTAC
This sequence comes from Nestor notabilis, assembly GCF_000696875.1. Classification (NCBI taxonomy): domain Eukaryota; kingdom Metazoa; phylum Chordata; class Aves; order Psittaciformes; family Psittacidae; genus Nestor; species Nestor notabilis. The sequence continues at coordinate 1,546 of NW_009929473.1, forward strand.
ATCTTCATTGCCCAAAGCTGCTGTTGGAGCAGAGCAAGTCAACTTCTGCAGCTTCATGACTGTGACTTACTACAAACCATCCCCCCGGCTTCATCTGCCTGGGCTCGGTGGCTGGTCAGCAATGCTGGGGCAAGGAGAGGGGAACAGTCACCCCTTCGAAGGTAGCTGTGGCCACCAGCACCCCAAGGCGTTGCTGTGTTTTAGCTCGTTCTCTACAGTTAAAGCACCAGAAAGCTGCTAAAAATCTGTGCTGGTCAAAGTGTGTCTCCAGCAGGCGGCAGTGTCGGCACAGCGATGGCTGTGTAGCCCTCCATAGAATTCCCGTGGGATTACTGGGATATGATAGGACGTCTCAGTGAGGACCAAGCTGTGTCCAGCTCTGGCCTCTCTCTCCCTTCAGGGACTCTCACATCCATTTAATTCCCCCACGGCTTCTTCCTTCCCACAGATGCTGTCCACGTTTTGTATCGTTGAAGCCAGTTTCTCTTTAGAGAAACTATCTAAATTCCTTTTTCACTGCTGGTGGGAGGTGTTCCCATACCCCCTTCATTGTTTGGAGCTGAGTGTCTGTGACACTGTACTCATTGCTTTCATGTTAGTTGATGGAGAAACATCTCATCCTTCATACAACTGCAGTTTCTGCCTGTTTTCTCATCTGCTTCCTGGGGTGGTTCTTTGCCACCTAATAAGTAAGTCAGCAGCAGTGAACTGACGATTTGCAGTTCTGGATCTCAAGGTGATTTACTAACACTCCACAGAGATTAACCAGTGGAGGCAGGGCAAGAATTCATCTGTCGGATGATTATTATAGGGTTTTCTCTGGTATCAGACTGACATTTGGACATCTTCCTCTAAGCCATATGAAAACACTGGTCATTGAGTGTCCAAACCCAGCACTTTATTGAGTGGGACACTGAAAGACATTTATGTGGTAGGATGAAATTGGTGAGAGCTGACAGTTTGCTGTGTAGATGTGCTCAGCTGTCCCAGGAGAAGGTCTGGTTACAAAGGATCCCCCTGGCCAAAGTCCTCAGCTGTATTTTTGCTGATAATCTGTTTCTTTGTTTGGACTGTGGTCACTTCCCTCCCTCTTCCAGTGTCTTGTGTATGGACAGCTGGGGTTGACACGAGCTTCCTATCAAAATCCTTGTGCCTTGTAGCGATTGCTTTGGAGCTTTCATGGGCTGTCACCTCCATCCATGCTCTCCTGCATCTCCTCCCCATTGTACATTGTTTCCTGATGAATCTTCAGTGCAAACTGCTTGGGAAGGCAATTCCCACACAACTTCCTGTGCTTACCAAGACACTGCTGCGGTGCTGGATGGAGAAGGGGAAGACTTCTCACCTTGCCACCCCTCTCAGCATGGTGGGGCTGTCGCAGTTAACGGTGTGAAACCCAAGTGGGAGGAGGCTGGTAACCCATGATACCTTCCCAGGCCAGGGAGAACTGATACAGGGGAGCACAAGGACAAACTCAGGGAAGGGAATGACTGGTGCTGATGTTTGTGTGCTCTCAACATTGCTGCCTCTGGAGAGAATTCAAAAGGTATTTGCTGCTCTCTGCTCCCTTCCTGCAGATGGTAGCAGTCAACTCTTCAAGTCCAATACCAGCATCAGCGGGGATGTGGGAGGCCCAGGCAATGGGAGATGCTGGAGCCATTGGTGATTCCAGTGCAGAAAGCCTCTACATTCAAGGTAAACAGGCACAAAGGGAAAGTTTGTCATTTCAGAAAGAGAGTGCAAATTGACATAGAGCATAAGCAGCTCTCTAATAGGAAGCTCTATCCCATTCTGAACTAAAACTCAGTCACTTGTTAGTACAAAAATCCCATCTTCTTCTAAAGAAACATTTCTCTCTTTCCTCAGTGAATAATTTACTGTTCTTGAGCAACAAGCTCGCCTTGTGCAGAGAACAGTACTTTGAAAGTAACATAGTTGATGTTTTAACCAGTTTGGGGATGTTCTCCTTAACTTCTAATCCAGGTTAAACCATATTTAAAAGGGAAAGAAATAGAATACATTTATTCTTTCTTATCAGTTAGGAAGAACTTCCCTTTTCTCTGTATTGCCCAAATGAGCAAACACTCATGTTGTATCACTTTGGTCTCAAGTGGCCTGAGGCTCTTACAGCTTGTATTTGGTTGCATTGCCAGGCATGGAGCTGTTTGAGGAGGCCCTGCAGAAGTGGGAGCAGGCACTGACCATCAGGCAGAGGGACAGTGCTAGTACCAGCACCCCCGTGCCCTGGGACAGCAAGAAACAGCAAGAGAGCATATCTGAGAACATCTCAGAGGTAGGTCCCCACTTTTCCCTTGCTGGGGAACCTGCTGAATGGCAACCTGTGTGCTGGAAACAGTAAGTTAGTAGGAGGTTAAAAGAAGAGCAAATTAAGGGCAGAGTTGGGCCAGACTCTGTTTAAAACCTGTCTATAGCTGCAGCTTCCTTATGCAACGTGAGTGGGTGTTTTTAATGTCTCTTTAATAAGTCTCTCCCCCTCATTCCCCAGCTTTTCTACCCACCTTCCAGCATCGTGTCAGTCACTGTCAGGCAAGTCCTCCAGCAGCAGAGGCTGCGGTAGGAAAAGGCTGTAACAATACAGCACCCGAGAGGAGGAAATAGCTTCTGTGTGACAGTGTTGTGTCTGTAACTTTTGAATGCATTTGGAAGTGGAGATCATGATGGTACCTATCACTTCCTGGGGAGCTGGGTGGAGAATCAGAGGCCAGCTAGCTGCATGCGTAAGGTGAAGTGGGAACTCAGAAGGAGTTAAGTAAGCAGGAGGGGCAGGGAGATGTTCAGCCTACAGCTACAAACCCCACTGTTTTAGGACAACACCTTGCTGTCTTGGACTTCAGGTCTATGCAGGGAAGACCTCTGATAAGAGGAGAGCCAAACTAGAATGGCTTAGTGACAAGCTTGAAGCTAAAATGAGCAGCTGTAGCTCAGGACTGTGAAAGGAGTTAAACTCCCAACTCGCCAGGAGTTCTCACTGGCAAAAAGAGGTCTCAGCCTCTTGTAAACGGGGCCTGGTGTAGTAAAGCATGTGAGATATTTGTGTTTTGTGCTGGATAATATTTATCTAAGTCAAATCTGGATTCTTTTCTTGTTGTCTCTCTCTTCAAAAAGAGTCCTGTAGTATTTCTAAAGCTGACTTAAAACCAGTTGGTTCATGATCAAAATAGTTTTCATGCTTCTTGTTAATGCTTCTGTCATCTGGGTGTGATACTCATGCAGACACAGGGCCATGAAGGCAAGTCTGATTTTTCTCCTTTTTCTTCTTTATCCTCCTGTGCTGCTTACAGCAAAGTTTGCTTACGCCCAGCACCTTAATCCAAGGACTCTTACTCAGTTATCCAGTTCTGGATCCTCTGTTGTGTTCAACACAGCTTTTCTGGTGCAATTCCCTCTTGAAATCAGGCTAAAGTCACAAGTCATGAGAGCTCAGTGGTACATAACTCATTAAAATACCTGTTATTCTGGATGGCAGGTTAAAGTTCTTAAGTTCTTTCTTCCTTTTTTTAAACAGGAAAATAGAATCGTGAAGCTAAAAAGCCAGATGGTTTGAATAGGCTGCGTAGATGCTTCCCTCTGCTTGCATTATTAGCTGCACTGTAGGGTTAAGGAGTCCTCTCTCTTGTTTCTTTGTTTTTTAATCATTTAATCTGCAAACTTCAAATCCCATTTTCCTGAAAACTTCCTCCCATATCTGTGCTGTCAATCCATTTCTGCCCTGGCTAACTAAGGGTGGCTTTTATGTATGTTCAAGGAGGAGTCCCAGAAAAGGGAGTTTGCTGAGAAGCTGGAGTCCCTCTTGCACCGAGCCTATCACCTACAGGAAGAGTTTGGGTCTTCACTTCCATCAGACAGCATGCTGCTGGACCTGGGTATGGGAACTGGGTCAGAAGTGCATGAAAGGGCCAGTTTCCATCTGGATTTATGGCTTTTCTGTAAACTAGGAGTGACACAGGGCTGTTTGTGGGGTGGGGGAGAGGGGACAGCACAGGAGCTAAGAGGAATGGTAACTCATAAACTCCAACACATGCAGCTTCTTCCTTTCCTCCAGAGAAGACTTTAATGCTTCCGTTGACGGATGGGTCGCTGCGGCTGCGGACGGATGATGAAGACAGCTCAACCTCTGAGGAATCCTTCTTCTCTGCAGCAGAGGTGACAGCTTTCAGCTGTGTGTCACAGTCCAGCTGCTTGGAGGCGAGCCACAAAGGAGCCAAACCCTTCCATGATAAAACATGGAGCAACAGCCCCAAGCTGGGAGGTTCCTGATGGGTGTTAGGAAAAGCTTTTTAATTAGGGGCATGGTACAGCCCTTTCCATTTGGCATTTCCATGCTATCTTCCTATCTACTGTAAAAAACATGCCCTAACAGCCAGGAAAATACTGTAAGTCTAATGTAATGTGGCTTGGTTATGTAAGTTTAGGGGATGTTGAGCTGTCAGAGCTGGGACAGCTTTGAAACTAGTGGGAAAGAAATATCTTTGCATGAAATAACAGGCACTGATGAAAGCTTGCTGGCTGAGGAAGGCACATTGTGCTTGGGTGCATTGTCTGAGTATTTGCAGATACTTAATGAGGTCATTTTGTTCTTACCATGTCTCTTGCAACCTCTGCAGCTATTTGACTCTCTCCACTTTGAGGAAATGCCCTTCCACCTCTCTAAGCCAGTAGCAGCATATGAAGAAGCTTTGCAGTTAGTGAAAGAAGGGAAAGTTGCGTGCCGGACGCTGAGGTGAACACAGCTGGAGTTGTGGGTGTTTGTGTCAAGGCTCCTTTGAGCAGTGTGGACACATCATTTGCCTCTGAGCAGCCCTTTAACCAGGATCACCCTTTGTGGTCAGAAACCCTGAGCATCCTTCCTGCTCATTCAGACTCCCCAGGGAACTAGCCCCAGATTTTGGGACACATAGGTTAAAAAAAGAGTAATTGTCCCAGGAAATTAGTAATGGGAAAAGTGACTTGTGTGAGGCTGACTGGCAGAGCCCTGTGCTGTAACAGCCTTTGCAGAGGTCCTCTGGTCCCCCAGGGAGCTGTACAAAGGGAATGTTGTTACTTTCTCCTAGGCACCGACTGGGAGTTCACTTTTTGCTTAGGGGACTGTATTTGGTAGGAACACAGACATCAGGAGAGCTGGAATTTATGCAGTCCTTCCCCTTTTCCTCTAGGACAGAGCTCCTTGGCTGCTACAGTGACCAGGATTTCCTGGCAAAGCTGCACTGCGTCAGGCAGGCCTTCCAGGTGAGAGCAGCTCCTGGATTCCTGCAGCACGTTGCTGCGAGCAGCATGTTCTCCTCCACCAGCACAAGGGTGAAGGCTTTGCCTCTCTAAAGCAAATAAAAGCAGCAGCAGCCCAAGCTCCCCTTGCTTGACTCTGCAATCCCACCCTGAGCAGTTTGATCTGGAGAGCGATGGTTACGTAGCTGCTGCTGCTGGTGTAGTTCTGGGAATTAAAGATTTGGGAATTTCAGAGCTGCCCAGAAGCTGGTGCTCCCACTTAAGAGCTTTTCACTGGGCTGGAGTGAGACCTCTGAGGTGGGGGAAGATGGTTTCCTTTACCACAATCCCCTTCCTGGCAATGTACATCCAGGGCTTTTGCACTCTGGTCCCACTGCCAGGCTGTGGCCCCTGTGCCTCTTCCAGTATTTCAGCCTAATTTTAAACTCACTTCCTGGAGAGAGCAGTTCTGTTTTCTAGACTCCAGCTTATTAAAGGTTAATAATACAGTGTATGCAGCATTCACTGCTTCGTGTCTTGTCCTTTCTTGATCCCAATTCAGAGTCTGTGTAGATGTATGTGCTCACAGCAGACTTCTTATGTTCCCTTTGCAGGAGCTGCTGGAGGATGAAAGCAATCAATTGTTTTTTGGGGAGGTTGGGAAACAAATGGTGATAGGACTGATGACAAAAGCTGAGAAGGTAAGAAGCTTGTGTAACAACTAAGCTGTGTCTTGAGCACAGAGACACTTGTTCCTCCATCCCAACAAGAGTTTATCCAGTGTGTTGGAAGAAGAAAACTTCCATCTGTATGCCGGTGGCTAGTGATAAATACCTGTGCTTTTCATCTTGTTTAACCAAATTGTCTTGAAAGAGCTTCTCTCTGCATCTCCTGTCCAGAATTTGATACTGTGCCTCACTGGAGTGAACAGAGGGTACAGTGTGTGCATCAGCAATGGCATTATCTCAAGGGATATTGGAATGGGAAAAGATAATCAAACCTTTACATCAGTGCTGTAACAGTTCTCAGATCACTGGCTTAGTCACTTGGTCACCCCCTGAACAGGGAGATTGTTGCTTGCACAGCACCAGTCCCTTAGTGGTTCAGTTTGCATACAGGTGACAGGTCTCTAGCTACTAGAAAGTGGAGCAATGTAGGTGCTTTGAGCCACAGCTGAGCCTGGGGCCATCCACACCTCCCAGAAATAAGCTTCATCCAGTCACAAGCATTTATGTTGATGTGAGCTCAAAACAGAGTAGACAAACTTCAGTGAAATGTGTCCACAGCTGTTGTACCAAAACCAGTGTTTTTCTCTGCTCTCCCAGAATCCCAAAGCTTTTCTGGAAAGCTATGAGGAGATGCTGCATTATGCACTGAAGCAAGAGACCTGGCCGACCACTCAGCTGGAGCTGGAGGGAAGAGGGGTTGGTAAAGACATTATCTCTACAAACCTGCAGAGGATTTGGAAGATAATGGATATGTAGAAACAGCCCAGGAGTGAAAGAACCACTGTTGAAATGAGATTATGTTGTGTGCTTCAACTCACTGTATTTTGTTGCTTCAAACCAAAAGAGTAAAGTCCATCTCTTTTCTTTAACCCTGTTTCCTTTACAACTGGTCTGCTCTCTGACAGGTGGTGTGCATGAGCTTCTTTGATATTGTGCTGGACTTCATCCTCATGGATGCTTTTGAGGATCTGGAGAACCCACCTTCCTCCGTGCTGGCTGTGCTGCGCAACCGCTGGCTCTCCGACAGCTTCAAGGAGACGGTGAGTAAACGGGGAGTTAAACTTGTGCTGAGTGTGAGATTGTAGGGCCCAGGCTGGGAAAGAGTAGGTTAAATCTGCTTCCAGTTCACTGCTGTTTTGTCACTGATTTTTGGCACAGCTGGCACAAAAAGGCTGCTGCTTTGATATTTTGATGGCAATGTGCTAGTAATCTGCTGGTTTGGGTTGGTTTGTTTTTAAAGTAATCCCAGTAACTGATGGTCTCTCTCTGCTAATCATAGGCTCTAGCAACTGCCTGCTGGTCAGTTCTGAAAGCAAAAAGGAGGCTTCTGATGGTAAGCGAAGTTAACGAAAAGAGAAAGAATTTAATGTACTTGAAGCTGAAAACAGCTAGATCTTGACAAAATACAAAACCTAAGAGGTATAAAAATGAACTAAACCACATTCTTTGTGATGCTTTAGAGCAGCTGGGGTCCTGCTGTCATTGCTCCGGTGTTGCCATGCCAGTATTTTACTGAATCAGCTTCGGTTTATTCACCCTTTTTCTTAATGTGAGGATTCAAAAGACAAGTTGCCTGTCTGATATTCCCTCTCCCTGCTCACAATTCTGTAGGAATGGTCACAGGCACCAAGCTACAAGGGGCTGCTCCTGAATTGTAGTTTCTGTGCTGGAATGAGTGGCTCCTGCACTTCTCTGCTTCTCAGCACTGATTGCTGAGGAGCTATTACTTGTTGTATTTCCCTTAAATCTGTGGCTTTCTGAAGTAGCACAGCAGATGAGTTCATGGACCTGTGGAACAGGAAGCTGCAACTTCACCACCTCAGTTCTGCCACAGAGTCTGTGGCCTCTGGCAGATTTTCAACTATCCCACAACCAGCTGGTACGACAAGGTTTGCCTCATGAGGTGGTACAAACTGAGATGAGAGCATTGAGAGCTGTATTGTTGTCGTGCAGTAGCTCTGTCTTGGATATTTGCATGCCCTTTCCTGGCTTGGTCCAGATTTTCTTCTATTTATTTTCCTCCTGTAACAGTAGTTTAGCAACATGAAGATAGAAAGCTGTAGTCATCGTTCAAGGGATCTGAAAGATAAATGTAATCCTGCAGGAAGAGATGTTCTTAAGTAGCTCTTAACTTCAGTTACTGCAGCATGGTGCTTTCTAGCAGGGAATTTGGTAGCTGATACGGAATAAGCTGCTAATTCTGAGAATGAAGAAGTTTTCCTTTTCTTATGACAGGTACCAGACGGTTTTATCTCTCATTTCTACTCCGTATCGGAGCATGTCAGTCCTGTTCTAGCCTTTGGTTTTCTGGGGCCCAAGCAGCAGCTATCTGAAGTCTGCAGTTTCTTCAAGGTAAGTTGGCTTTTTTTGTACCTAATCTGTGTGGGACTCCTGCTGTCTCTTGTCTTAAAGCTGCAGATGTGTACTTTTGGTGACTGATGTGGCATTAGAGAAACTTGGCTCTGTACAAAAGCCTTCTAAAAATCAGTTTTTTGAGATGCAGATCACTGAATTTGGATTGGTAAGAATACCCACCACAATTTACCATAACTGATAGCAAAATTGTGTGGTGAGATCATAGAATCAATCATAGAATCACAGACTGGTTTGGGTTGAAGGGACCTTAAAGCTCATCCAGTTCCAACCCCCTGCCATGGGCAGGGACACCTTCCACTAGAGCAGGTTGCTCCAAGCCCCTGTGTCCAACCTGGCCTTGAACACTGCCAGGGATGGGGCAGCCACAGCTTCTCTGGGCACCCTGTGCGAGCACCTCAGCACCCTCCCAGGGAAGAGCTTCTGCCTAAGAGCTCATCTCAATCTCCCCTCTGGCAGGTTAAAGCCATTCCCTCTTGTCCTGTCCCTACAGGCCCTTGTCCAAAGCCCCTCTCCAGGTTTCTTGTAGGCACTGTTTAAGTATTGGAAGGCTGCTTTAAGGTCTCCTCTGAGCCTTCTCTTCTCCAGGCTGAACCAGCCCAGCTCTCTCAGCCTGTCTCTATAGGAGAGGTGCTCTGGACCTCTGAGCATCTTCATGGTCGCCTCTGGATTTGGTGTGACAGGTCCATGTCCTTCTTATATTGGATGCCCCAGAGCTGGTGTTGGCAGGTAGGGGGGAAGTTGTCTTACTGTAAACCTTCCTTTGCTTTTGCAGCACCAGATAGTACAGTATCTAAAGGACATGTTTGACTTGGACAACGTGAGATACACAACAGTGCAGTCGCTGGCAGAAGACATTCTGCAGCTCTCGCGGCGGCGCAGTGAGATCCTCTTGGGATATCTGGGCACCGAGACTTCCCCGGAGATGAATGGCACGCTTCCTGGTGAAAATGAGCCACTGAAGGAGCTCATCTGATCCCAGTCAGGGGAGGAAAACAGTTTTGTACGAGGACCTTTCTCCTTCCGGAGATGGATAAAACTACCTGCAATGTGCTGTGGTGGCAACAAGACTTATCTCAACACACAGCAACCTTGGTGGGACCTTCTGCTTTCTGTAGCCGGTAGTGTTTGCTGGGATGGATCCAGGACCACTTGCCAGCTTATGGTTTGAATTTCTTGTTGTTCCACCTTTCTGTTCTTATTATTTTTAATGTGTCATATAAACCACGAACTGCCTGGGCCCAGATTTTTGCACAATTCCCTTGGATAGGGACAACATACACACCCCCATTTCACCTGTGTTTTCTGGGAGGTGATCCCTGATGTTTATGGCTGTGTGTGGGAGCAGAAACATCATTGGTAAATTCTGCACTTGACTGTTAGCTTCTCAAAGAGGCTTTGCTTTGGGGTTTTTATTATTGTTCTTCTCTGCTGTGTTGCTACAGACATTACTGCTGATTTTTACCTTATGTGTTTTAACACATGGAATGTGACTAGCAAAGGTTTCTTTCTCGAGGAGGAAGAAACACTTCTGTAAAGCACTGAAGTAAAATGCAGACTTCTGTAACCAGTCTAAAACTCTAAGGAAGTTGGTCTGTTCCCTTGATGTTGCTGCTGTTTGCAGGTCAGATGATGGGCTCTGTGCTGTGGTCATCCTTGCTTAGGAGAGTGCTGAGGTCTACGTTTGCTCCTAAGGCAAACTATTGTGAGGAAGGGGTGGATCTGCATCCTGCCTGTGCATGCACAAAGTCTTTAATGTCCATCAAAGTGCCTTGCTGTATTTCAGAATGAGCCAGCAGCAGGTTTTGCTGGGTAGGAGGTGTGGGGTGTACACGAGCAGAGGGAACCGGTGTAGTGTGCTGCTTATTCCTGTTATGCACAACGGAGTAAGAGGTGTAGATGTTGGATGCGTTGTACAGAAGGGATTATGTGTGCAGGTAGCTGGATAGCCGGGATCAAGCTGCTAGAGAGGAAAGGACTTGCTATAGTCTGTCAGTCTTAAGAAACATAGTATGGTTTTGGCTATGGATCAAATACATGTGTACATGTGGCCCTGTAATGCTGGGACAGGCTCTTCTCAAATGATGTGATCCTGAGTGCGCAGCCAGCGCCTGCAATCTGGCTGCTCTGGGACATGTGCCGAGTTGGATGCTAGTGTAGGATAGCAGCAGTGGGGTGTGCTGGACTTGAGGGAGTCCTGGCTTTCGTGTGAAGTTTGTGGTGATCTGCTGAGTCCTCTGAGTGCAGTGCTGTGGATGAAGGGTGAAGGTCCAGCCTGTGCTTTCTCCTGTTTTAATCCACAGACAGCTCCAAGTTCCAGCCTCAGAACGAGGAGGTGTTCAGGGAGAAGAAAATGAGGACTTTCACAAAAACATGGGCTTCACTGTTTTGTCTCCAGACTGATGAGTTATCCCTTGGGTTTGTTCTAGGTTAAAGGCATAAGTCTTATCTTAGCCATGTTTTTGTAAGGGGGACCAAAAAATTAGAGTCTGGAGTTTACATGTGAGTAGAAAGTCAGTGCATGGGCTTGGAGAATACAAATGTTGTCTTTCTTCCTCTTCAGATACCTAATGTGGATCCTGCTGGTAAAAGCAGGAAGTAAGCAAGGAAAAAGTAAACAGGAGGATGTCAAAGGAGTAGATAAATGCTCCTGAGATGCTTGCAGAGGGTAAGTGTAGAGCACGTAACATCTGTTGGTTTATAAGCACGTCAAACTGATGTGGCTTATCCTGAAGACAAGACAGTGCTGAGGCAGAAGTGAGGAGCAGCTGACCCAAGTGAGGCTGAGTGAAATAAGCTGTTATGAGGAGGATTTAAAAGGCAGCAATTGAAACTAGGAAAGGTCTCTGAGGTGTCTTGCTACTGGCAGCATGATGTGAGAGAAGAAACAGTGGATGTTGTATCAGCACAACACACCTGCTCTATGTAAATGTGATTCAAAAGTACGTTATATTCTGAAAGCAAGTTACTTTGGGGTGGGGGGAAAGGTTTATAGTGCTTTGTGCTCTTGTGTGGCTGGTTTAAAAGAAAGAGTAACTTCAGCAGCTTTGTATAATGGTTAAAAAGATGCTAAAATGTGAAGATTAATGTGATAATATGGATTGTAATTCTAAAGAATCAATGCTGTTAATTTCTCATTTTTAGGGTTGTTTTATGCGTATTTATTTGCTACTTTGAGTGTCTTTTGGCCTCAGTGCTCGAGGCAGCATGCCTGCCCTGTGTACAGAGAAGAACACTGGCTGCGGACTTTGGTCTTTTCACATTGCTGTGGGAAGAGAACAGTGAAACAGGGTTCCATGAAGCAACACTAACTTGCACTGCGGCTTTTTAAGCTAAGAAATTGTAAATTCCCAATCAATCAAATGGAAGAAAGACAGGGTTTTTTATAGCTTTATGCTTTTCCTTAGCTCTTATTGCAAAGAGGGTACACTGCCCTCCCGGCGAAGGTAAAGAGGAGGCTTCCCTGAGAAACTCTGCAGCTTCTTGAGCATATGTCTGCAGAGACAAACTGATTCTCTCTTTACTGGGGAGGATGTTAAACTCTGCACGCCCTGCCCTGCCCTCTGTTATTTCATTGCTTTCTCTCTCCCTAGTCCCTGTGTAGCTTGACAGGAAAGGTGTTTGCAGTCTCCTGAAGGATACTGTTGGGATCAGTGGGTTCAGAGGAGCTGTTCCTATGGAAGAGGCTCTCCCTGACCTGAGGGGTGGTGATCAGTGACCTCCTGCTTTCAGCTCCTTTGGATGTAACCCTGAGCAGAGACTTGGGTTGCTTCCACTGATCCCAGCAAGAGCAGGACTTGGCCCGAATGGCAACTGCGTACTCATTGGTTTGCTGGGTAGGGTAAAAGGTGATGACAAGACAACATCCTGCCCTCTGGCTTTGTAAGACATCACTAGAAAATCCTCCTCTCCCCAGTATATTCTGTTTAGCAAAGGAAATTGTTCAGTATTTAGTAGCAGATGAGATATCCAGGTAGAATCTCTAGAGATAAGCATTTGCCTTTTTTATAATGAACCCTTATTCTCAAGGAGTTAAATCCTTCTGGGCTGACACTTGCACGATTTTAACTCTGATGGGGATTTCAAGTGGCTTTGCAGCTATGAAATAAAATCCTTCAGTAGTTTCTGATGCTTAAACAGAACTTCAAATATGCATGATTTTTGTTCTTTATGTGGGGGTTGTAACAAGCTTCACCAGTGGTTAAAGTAAATCCTCGGTGCTTTAGCATGCATGTAGAGACTGCACCAAATGGCTCTGGGAGGGTGTTTATGATCTTTAAAGCACAAATACATTAATAAAAAGAGGAAAAACCTGTATCTGTGAAGTCAGTGTGGCTTTGAAGAGCATGACTTGTGCTGTCTCATACAAGGAGGTGGGAAAGCAGGATTTTATTCACCCCTCTTTGGTAGAACATTCCTTTGCTGTATCTGAAACTAATGAATGTAAACTTGTGCCTATTTTTTCTTGATTTCCTAAAGGTGTAAAAAAAAAATAAATCTGTTGTTTTGCTTCTTTTTCTTTGCAGCTATTTTTATTTTTTTTTAATACCTTTAATCTTAGGGTATGGGCATTACAAGTCAAATAAAACTTTCCTTCATGATTGTGGCTTTGGTTTCTAAATTCCCTGCTGAAACTTGCTGGAAACCCAGTCTCTGTTTGCTGATTTAGGTGACAGTTGTGTGACATTTCTGGTGATAGTGATGGTATAAAACAAGGCTCACTCTTCCTAGAGTCAAAATGCTAAACTTAGAGCAAGAAAACATGGGTTTTGTTTGCACGGGGAATCTTCCTGCTTCTAGTGGAGGCAAGTCTATAGATGAAGCAGGTTATAAACAAGACAATTCACTGCACGTTGAACAGTGGTTGGAAACTGTAGGGTTTCATTTTTGAGCTGTTTCTGGCTCTGTGGTGGTTTGGTTGTGTTTGGGTGTGATGTGGGCAGGCTAGCAGGCTCTGATAAAGTGCTAACAGAAATCCCAGCGAGGAGCAGAATCTCTTCAACACTGTCCAAGTTCTTGTAGCATTCTTCCCAGCCTCCCAAACGGTGTGAAAGAAACCCAGCTAAAGCCTGTGGGTTGGTATCAGAGGTGCCCATCTGCTAAGCAACGCAGGAAACTCATCTTCTCCATCACAGTGTGTTTAAATACTTTCCTTTCCAAACGGTGCTGAAACCAGACTGAAGCAGGTAGGCTCTTTGCTTCCACAGTGATTAAGATTCCATCCATACGCTTAATACAAGCAAGCCCCGGTTAGCATTAATGCGAGTCTGTCATGAACTAGGATATATGCAAATAAAACGTTCATGAATAGGAACATTTCTGTCTCGTGCCACACCCTGAACGTTGGTTGGAAGAGTTAAAAGGAGTTTGTCTTGGTTTCCATGGTGTCAGACTGTATATTCATTCCATCTCCTAGAGCAGCCTTGTGCTTTCTTATGCTGAAGGAACAGAGCAAAGGCTGCGCTGTGTATTGACACTTTCTTCTTCTGTTCAGGAAGGAGTGGGTGAATATAGCAATGAAGCCCACAATTTTCAGTACTTGTCATGGTACATAGATCAAATGTAATCCACTCTGCCAGCATAACTCTATATTCAATAGCTTGGAAAGGAGGAGATTTATTTAACTCGAATATGAAAGCAGCAAATCACTCATGCTACCTTGCAGCAGCCTTCTGCAACGCACTCAACTTCTGCAGTAAATATTTGCTCTTCCTTTCCAAATAATAAGACTTTATTGCTATTTTTAATTCCTGCAATGTTGGGAAGTGTGTCAGCTTTGAAGAACCTGTTGGAATTAATGGGACATGATCATAATTACTATGTAAAAGAGGTATATTACTACTGCAGGAAAAGGAGTTTTCTCTCTATTCTGAAATCTGACTTTAGGTGAATGTGTTGGGGGATAGAAATCCTTTCCTGACGTATACAAATTAAAGGCACCCCCTTGCCTATATTTATCACTTATTGTGCTGCTCTTGCATGTTATTCTTACAGGAAAGATCTGTGAGTTTTACTTGAATTGAATTGAATTTGGCGTTTTCATGTGAAGGTGAATTTGCCTTCTCACCCTTTGCTGTGTAAAGCTGCTCATGGATCTCGCTGCTGGAGAGCTGCAGTTTGTGTTCTGTTTTGGGCTCCTCAGGTAAGTATTACTCTCTGGGCTCACATGTGGGAACGTTGATTTCAATTTGGTCTTCAAAGTGGCTGATTTCCGTGATCAGAGTTATCTGGGGAGGAAGAAAAGGTTATTACCCATGGACCAGGTGCTGCCCGGTCATTGCATTGTGTTTTAAAGGGTGTATCTGGTTTTCTGCAAGGGCTTTACGTCTGGATGCTCATGTGTGCACGTCACTGGTCCTTTATAGAGCTATAAAGGAGATGTGACTGTTAAAACCAGATAAAACCGGGCGTTTTCCATGTGTGAGGAATTTGTCATTCATCGCTTCCGTGTTGAGGTAAGAAATGTGCTTAAGCTACACCACGCTCCTGCGGGAACACCGTTTATGAAATGAAGGAGTCTCTTTTAACCCCTATTTTCTCCCTTTCACAGGGTGACACAAGGGGCGTTGTTTTCATTGCACTGACGGCGGGAGCGGGGGGATCGCCCTGGGGGCGCTGCTGCCCCGGAGCGCGGCTCCCC
>NW_009929474.1:0-10040 GCF_000696875.1 Nestor notabilis
TGTGGCTGGGAATATCTTTTTTCTGTGTATCTCTCCATACTGCCTAGCACACACAGACCTGCTCAGAATTTTTGTGCTTCTGTGTGCTACCATATTAATCAGTACGTTCAAAGAATGGATTCTATTAATGTCAAGAAGAGAAAGGAAAGTATCTCAGAAAAAATCAGGGTCTTTACTCAGAACAAGATGGACAGATCTCTGCAACCATGACATGGACAAGGTAAAACAAAGGCACTAGGGAAACCACTTTGCTGGGAAACCACTTTCACCACAGTAATTAAAATAACATCTGGAGAAATTAAGTCAGTTGTGAATATTCAGTTTTTCCTTTCTTCAGAACAACACCCTGCTGTGGAGGACAAGCATATTGCAAGGTTTTACCTTTTCTCATTTCATAAAACGATTTGAGAAGGAGGAGTAGGCGAGGGTGCAGGAAGAGGGGGTGGGACTTTATCTTGGTGAGCTTCATCCTAATGGGAACATTTGCAAAGTGTAAATAGTTTCATGGGGATTTCCTGCTTCCTTCCCAAGTGCACCAGGATTTCACATAAAATGCAGATAAAATTGCTACTATGTGCTAATTGTTAAATACCCTCACAGCAAACCCATGGGCTGTGTTTCCTGGAAGTCCCAAGGCACCCATACTCACTGAGAGAGGACACCAGCTTATTCTCATCTATAAATACCTAACTCGCATTTCTTGGGGTGAGGTTTTTATAGAATTACAGAAAAATTGAGGCTACAAGGGATCTCTGTGTTTCTCTAGGTTAGAGGTTAGATCAGGCTGCTCAGGGACTTGTCCAGTCAAATTTTGAGTATCTCTAAAATACTTCTCAACCTCTTCAGATCCCCATTCCAGTTTCTGACTACCTTCACAATGAAAAAGAAATAATACTTATATCTGACTGTAATTCTCCAGATTGCATTTGTGCTGTTTCCCTCATCCTTCTGCTGTGCACATCTGAGAATAATCGGGGTCTGTCTCCTTTACACCAGGACTCTATGGGCTGTCACTCATCATGCTGAAGTAAGACATCATGTAAGTGGCATGATGGTTTTAGAAGGTGGTCCCTCATGGATGTGTTCTGGACATCTGCATGCTCTGAGATGGGCTGTTTTGGTGGCTTTTGTGAAAGGAACTTATCATATATGAAAAGGACAGCACCAGCTTTTTTCCCAAGTGACAAAATTGCCTTAAAACTGGCTATAAATATTGCAACAGGTATGAGAGGTTTGCACCTAAAATATGCCCTGCACTCACAAAGCCTGTGGGCTTCAGAGAGAGGTCAGCACTCATTTTGCATGTGTTCTGAGCATATGAAAATTCTTCAAAAGAGTGTATAAAATATGACCTTTGGGTGACACTGGGAAAGTGGAAGGGGTGGAGGAGTTCGATTACAGCTTCCTCTGTGCTGCCTTGGGATGCAACAAATGTGTGAATGTTCAGCCTAGCCATTAATAATGTTTGTGTCTTAGTTCCTCTATTTCTGAGGGCTTAAACTTAATAAAGACTTCAAAATAAAATTAAATAAAAATATCTATTTTTAAGACATGGGAATCCAAGCAATATTTTAGTACAGTCCTGGTATGGAAGAGGAAAGAGCCTATGTACACTTCAGTGTACTTCCTAGAGACCACATGCATTGGATCTTACATCTCTCTTTCCTATGTGTCTTCTTTGGCACAATTTTTGCTAACTGTAATGCGTGATAAATGCAGAGATCTGTACGTAGCAGAGGCTACCCAAGAAGGGACACTATCTTCAACTGTGAAAGAGAAGAATCATTTAATTATTCTGATCCAGCTAAAAGTATTTGGGTGTTGCTTTAAGAGTATAGAAATTTGGCAGAAAATAAATGCCTTCGTGTTCCAGACAGTCCTCAGAGATCAGAGGGGTGATTATGACTGGGCTTCATTTCTGATTATAACCAATTCGACACTGTACATCCAGTCACGCTCAATAACAACTTTGACAATTACAGATTGACAAATAGTGTGGTTTATTGAACGCAACAGGAATACAGATTTGGAATTGCCATTGATAAACTTGCTTACTGCATTAGCAGTAAAATCCAAAGCTAGCCAACGATTAATTGAGCTCATATGGAAGAAAGAACTGGTAATTTGTTAAGCTTAGCTCCACCTGTGTATCATCTGATGTAGACAGAGAGGAAAATCTAACTAAAGAGGTGTCTGTGCTTTGGGGAGGAGAGAGGAGCGAGCGCACTGACTTGTCTGCTAAGTGGGATCATATTATCATCCTCTGCCATGAAGGAGTTCAAATGCCAAATTTATACTTTCGAGAGTAAGTGGAGGTGAGATTGTAATCAAATTACCTGTTGCTGTCACAATAGATGGGAGTGAGGAGAGAGGTCCAGCCACTTTCTCACTTTAGTGTATTTATTACATGTAAATGAGGGACAATGAGAGTTTCTGTCAGGCTGCTCAAGGGCTGTGAGTCTTGTTCAAGGGCAGAACAGAATCGTGAAACATTCCCATCACTCACTCTACCCACCAGGCTGAGGAAGCATTAAGGGCCATTGGGCCTCCACCTGACACACCCCATCAGCAGCCCATCACCTCCATCAGGGTCTTGCACCACACCACATTAATCCCTTCACCACATATTTCATGGCCTCAGGCCTTATTCCTACTTGAGGTATAGTTGTGTCTCAAATCTCAGCATATTCACCCAGTGACTTAGACATCTTTCAAGATTCTTGGCCTTTTATAAATCTTCCTTTGCTGTACACAATGTGAGCTTAAATCTTTCCCCAGTCATCTCAAATGCTTGGATAAAGATCCAAACTTCTACTCCCTTCAGATAGGTTGTGCCTGAATTGTAGATTCATCTCTGTTGTGGGGGTTTTTTTTGGTGGTTTCTTTGGGTTTTTCCCCAAAATTAATACAATTACACTTCTATGTGGATCATTGCTTTTCTTTGCCTGCCTTTACCTTTTTTCTAATGACATTTTGTGCTTCAAAATAAGATGATATTTCAATGGTTAGAAAAAGTGGAGACTGGTAGTACAGAGTTCAAGAAGGAAAGACTTCTGGTAATAAATCTGTGTAACAAGTATCAGTCTGTGGTCTGTATTGCTCACCAAGGACAAAGTAGCAACACAGATAATATTCTGGAAGCTGAAATCACCCATTAAAATTTGTCACTTGTTGGACTGCAGCACCCCATAAACATAGCAAAGCTATTTCAGTTATGCCTACAAAAATGTATGAGCTTTATGCCTCTATTTCTGAGGCCACCTCTGGTAAAACACGTGTGTACTTAGAAGTAAATCTTTTGTCAGGTCTCTTGTGCTTCTTATTTTTTGATGTGTTTAAAATTAGTTAGCTTCAGAGAATAGAGGGGTAGATGTTGGTAGTTTTCTATCTGAAATGGTTAATGGAAGGCAGGAAAGCAGAAATTAAATTGCTGCAATGCTAGTTCTGCCCATACTGCTCAATGTATGCTTCTCAGCCTGTCTCTAAGTGGGACTCCCCATGAGTTACTCATTTACGAAGACTTAGCTTTGCAAACTAAGCAAGGAGGTTAAGTACTCAAGTTACAGAATTATTATCTAGGCTGTTCCCTGGAGCCTGGAGTGGAGTGGATAAGCCATAAAGGCTGCATAATAAACCAGCCCAAGAATTCTCAGCAGCTTTGCAGGCAGGCACATTGTCATTGCCTTCACTCCATGGAGAGCACTAATTGTAGCACTTGCTGCAGTCCCCTTCAGCTTAGTGACAGAATGCCAGTTTCAGGCAAGAACTAATTTATCAATGGCTGGAGTAGCTGAAAAGAATATATCTCGTGTCATGTTCCAGGCTGCAATTGCAGTGTTTCTAAAGTAGCTTTTGTTGCTCTCACAAGTAATGCATTTTAGCAGGGTATTTCTGCAATAAGCAAGAAGGTCCTCTAGACTTCCAGTCTTACTAGATAACAGTTGTTCTGCATTAATCTGTTTTAATGAAGTTCCTGACCTTCTTCCTCTGTAAACTGATGAGTGATTTTCCAAATAAATCTTGCCTCATGTCTTAATCCTATTTTGTAAATAATCCAAACAACTCATGTATGAATGTTTATGATGTTAGGACTGTGCAAAAAAAAGAGAGAGTAATGCACATGAAGACTAATACTCTGGGTAATTGAATTGTGTGATACTTGGAACAGTGACTGCCAGTTCTGATTCATGGGGAAAACAGTACACAAGAAAGATGTGAAGTGGACTATTAAGTCCATAAAAATTTATGCAGATGTCTTCAACACGTCTGTGCAATCATAAAGTAACCAGGCAATGTAGAAAAAAGGTCTTATTTATGGTGTATTGCACAAGCCAAGAGATTTAGTAGGATCTTATAACAAAGTGAGAGTAATTAAATGCCTTAGAATCAGGAATTGGACACTGTGAAAAATGTCTGAAGAGGAACAGTTAATAGGGTATGTCAGTGTGTGTTTCTAGAGAAGTTAATGGATGTGATTAAATCTATTTTTTATCTCTACCCATAAAGCATATTGGTTCTCAGGTACTGAAATCTGTGCATGGAGAGAAGCGAGAAGGAAGTGAACAGTCATGTCTAGATGGGTAGCATGGAAGAGTAAAGTGGAACAAGGATGTAGGAGGTGCTTTTGTGTCTTTAGATTAGAGGGGGAAAGAGGGGATGTGCAGCAAAGATCAAATGTAGTAACAGCTTAATATGCTTTATGGCTGTGGTGGATATACAGTGAGGCATGCTGAGCTCATGTTTAGTTCTTCAGGACTGCATTGCTTTGTAGGTATGTTTTTCCCTTCCATGCTGACAGGTGAAAGCACCCTACCCTACCATTCCCAGACTAAATTTCAACTGTCTTGTTTGCCACCTAGTTACATCCAGCAGTCTTATTTCCATTTTCTTCCGGGACATGGCAGCTGCCAGGTGAAATAGCTGTAAAGAAGCCTCTCAATAACAAAGAATATTATACACAAATTCTGTTATTTTGGATTTTTTCTGGGTACCATCTTACAGGTTTTCATCGTCTCAGGGCCTCCATTTCTGGTTGAGGAAGACAATGAGATAACTGCAGTTTCCTCTTCAGATGGTTTTGGACCACTGCTGACAATCCCGTATTTCACTGTTCAAACATTTTGATTAATTCAGTGAACATGTGACTATCTTTTTTCTTTTTTTTCTGTTGTTTCTTTAGTCATATTTTTAGATGTGGCACTTTGATCTGGTAATTGGTAAAATGAACAGCCCTTACTGTCCAGTATAATGTTTAATAAATGAACAACTTTCTACTCACAGAGTAGAGACTGATCTGTTTTTTAGGAATTCTTATCTTGTAGAACTGAGTTGGCTTTTGAAGGAGAAGAAGGGCAGATATTGCACTGTATTTTTCTTGTGCGTTATGCATAGTTATTCACTGCTGTGAAATAGATGAAGAATGAAGCAAAATATAACCCTTTTCTCTTTTTCACAGGATTTTGTTAACAGCTTATATCTCTTTAGAAACAAATTTTTAACCTAAAGAAATAAAAATTTACTTTCTTTGAACAGTGAGGAAATTTTCCCAGTGTATTAGTAGAGGTGAGCTGCAGCTATCTTTCATTAAACTGCTTACACATATACAAGTATCCATCACAAAGGAATGTTCTGAGTTTGCTAGTACTTTGCAGTTTGAGCACCAAATCTCCATGGATCATGATAAAACATCTCCATGTTCACAAGACCCCAAGGATGTCTGGCCAGCAGGGTGGTGTGGTCTTTACTAGTGCTTTTGTATCACTGCTTTTTTTTTCACAATGGTGTATGTATCCACCCAAGTTTCCTAGTTAGTGAACAGTTTGTTTTGCCTCTAACTGCTAACCTTATCTAGTTTTGTCACATTAGATACATTTTAATGGTCTGCTCCAAATCAGAAAGCAACAACCATCTCTGCAACTGATTTTTCCCTTCCAAAGGACCCCAAATCCACCCTAAACTCACCTGCTATGCACTGGTTGATTTTCCTTTGCAGAAGTTGCTGTTTCCTTGATTAAGCTACACGAACTCTTGCATCTTCTCAAGTGACCGTACTTCCAGCTGTCAGAGCATGAGCCTCAACCCAGCCCACCTACGATGTACAAAATGTACAAAATAAGGCGTTGCAGCAGGGAGACAGCTGGTTTGTTGTCACTACCACTAATGCTTATCAATATGATTTCACTACTGCTTTCTGTGTCTCTCATGTCTCATGTAGTCACCTGTCATCTGATCTACTGTGCCTGTACTGTGAGCAGGAGCAAAGTGTGCGTTCCTTTGCTGGGAGTTCACAAGGAGCGTAGCACAGAGGTGTTTGCTGTTGACATGGTTTAGGCCCATGGATCTGAGTTACTGGCTGGGCTTAAACCATGACAGCTGTCAGTGATAATAACTAAACATATTAATACAAGGTTGAAACAAGCTCAACATTTTAGGTTTACCAGTCCTAGAGTCTTCTTAAAATAGAAATTAAGGAATCAAACTGCTCTTATTCGTGTTCAAAATCTCTGAAATTTGGTTGGTGAGATAACAAACAAACAGCAACACAAAACCTGTATATTTATGTGCATTTCCAAACATGCAAAAGACAGCACTGGTGATATACATATGGATTTCTGGGTCCTGTTTTTATCTTCCCAGTACAAGAATGAGAAGATGATAAAGCATCTGAGGAATCTCGCATTCAAGGAGAGGCTGATAGAGCTGGGACTATTCAGCCTGCAGAAGAAAAGGCTCAGGGGGATCCTATCCATGTGTATAAATTCCTGGTGGAAGAGTGTGAAAAAGATAGAGCAGGTTCTTCTTAGTGGTACCCACTGGCAGGATGAAAGGCAATGGGCAGAGACTGAAATACAAGAAATTCAACTGAAATTGAGAAAAACCCAGAAACATTTTAAATGTGAGGGTGGTCAAACAGCAGAACAGGTTGCCCAGAGAGGCTGTGGAGTCTCCATCCTTGGAGATACTCAAGATGTGACTGGACACACTCCCAAGGAACCTGCCCTTGCTGACCCTCCTCTGAGCAACGCAGTTGCACGGGATGATCTTTTAGAGGTGCTGCCAACATCATCCTTTCTGAGATACAGTGAATGGAGGCATGAGGCCATGAAGGAGAAAAAGCTACTTCAGGTAAAGGACAAATTTTTCATGAGAACATATTTGGGTAAAGTGGCCGTGGCTACTTTGGTCTTATCACTGAGAGAAGAGTTCCACTGCCAGGGCAGAAAATAAAGAGCAGAATTACAAATACATATACAAACCCACATAGTCTGAAGGGGCAGCCTGGCCATTTTATGAGGGAGGGTCTATGTCACAGGTTGTATCCTGGGAGTGAAGGCAGTAACAAGGAGCTCTCCTTCCAGGGCACTGTTCATGCAGCCTAGCCTGGGGAAACATAACTTGGCCACAGCCTGCCATTGCAGAGAGTGATGGGAAAATGCCATAATTGTGTCATTTCAAGCAGTGTAAATATGCCTGAGAATAGAGATCTGCAGCAAATAACAATCTGCTTTTTCTATTAGGTCCTATGAACATATGTAGGATGAAGGTCTAAGAGTATCTGGGAATACGTTACAAATGGTGATCCCTACAGACACACTGTACTTACCTTTCAGGTAAACACAAAATCCAGAAGATAAAAGAAGTTGTCTGGAGGGCTTGAACTGGCCATGGAAGAAATTAACATCATTAGTTGTAATTGACTGGTGGAGTCATTAAGGTCAGGCTTATAGAAAATCCAGCCTGACCTCAGGCATCTTTTGGGTCACAAATATTCACCCTGTAACCTGCATTGCATCTGTAACTCTGAGTTGAGCTAGAGCAGGGATTTGGAAAAGAAAAGCTCTCCTTGTAAATTAACTGGTTCTCTGAAAAAGCAGAGTTAAAAGCTGTCAAAAAGAGCAAGTGTGAGGAGGTAAAAGCAATGTTTCTGAAGAGCACAACAATCACAGTATGGGTTAGAAGCCCTCTTTGTTTTGAGATACTTGTTAAAACCGTGACAGCTTAGAGCACTCTACGGAAATAAAACATTGGAGCAAAATGCTGTGGGACTGCTGAGAGAGTGTTTTTACAGCAAATTCCAGAGCTGAAAAGTGGAGGAACGCATTGACTGTATGCCCAGGAGAGAAAGCAAAAATGGGTATGAACAAACAATTGCAAAACACCATGTTTCTGCAGCTGAGCAAGTGATCATGCAGGTGTTTGGGTTGAACAAGCTCTGTCTGGCCATCGTGGTGGCAGAAGGGTACATGTGCTGGATAATCACTTCAGCCTGACTGACTGTGATACTTTTATTAAGCTGTGATAAGTCATTGCTTTCA
The DNA here is from genome assembly GCF_000696875.1 of Nestor notabilis. Classification (NCBI taxonomy): domain Eukaryota; kingdom Metazoa; phylum Chordata; class Aves; order Psittaciformes; family Psittacidae; genus Nestor; species Nestor notabilis. The sequence goes on from NW_009929474.1 coordinate 8,316, forward strand.
CTTCTCTGTCCAGGCCCAAAGTACTTCTATAGTGATAAAGTCAAAAAAGAGATTGTAAAGATTTCTACCTGCAGGAGCAAATTAAATTTCTGTCCCCATGCTACCAAGACTCTTAGCAGAGTAGATAATTTATGTCAAGAAGGTGACTAGCCTCTTGGCAGAGGTAAGGAAGTAGAAGAGCCCAGTCTAGGGAAAAATACAGGGAGACAGAAGTTCGTTACCTCTATAGAAGGGAAATTGCAGAGACCCTCTGAGGCAGAAGCAACACATTGTTGTGGAGAAACCTTGAAAAATCTTTCAGTTGAAAGGAAGCAGAGAAACAGGTTGTCAGCCACAGTGATGCCATTTAAAAATTCTGATTCTGGACAGCAACGTGCTTTTCTTGCACAATTTTACGTTTCCTGTGCCAAGCCTGGTATTCTTCTCCAAACTCATTTTTATTCTCAGCACTGAATTAATATATCTATTTTACTTTGCAGTAAGCAGCAGTACCACATTATAAGCAGAAAGTCATGCAAATGTACTGACAATCACTGATTACAAACATTGCTCCTGTAGGCTGTTTTCAGCCAGCAGTTTTGTAGATAGAGTGTATTAGTGTCTGGATTTTGCCAGCTCACAAGCTACAGTAATGAATGTCTCATTAAAAAAAACCCCAACAACATATATTTATTTTCTTCTCTTTGAACTCATCATTTAAGGCTAAATCCATTTATGGAGCTAAATGAGAATGACAGAAAACAAAATAATGTGGACATGGCTCATAGGTATACAGTGCAAGTTTGCTTAGTTTTATTCTTTCTAGCCCAGCAACTGCAATGGCTCTCAGGCCAGGGTCTCCATTGGAAAACACTGGAAAACCATGCGACTACACACTATTAAAGATAACCTGTTTGACAAAAATAAAAAGGGCAATCCAACAATAAAGCATATTTTATGTTAGATGGTAAATCAGAGGAAAAGAAGTAGCAGCATGTGCTTCAGTAACGCTTTGCAAAAACCTATAGATCCTTGGAGAACTTTGTTGCAGAAGCAGTGATCTGAAAAGTTGGTGGCAGATAATCAGATGGACAAGACCTCTTGTCCTGGGTTCAGCTACAGCAGTCATTTTTCTCTTTCTTAGTAGCTGGTGCAGTGCTGTGGTTTTGACTTTCAGCCTGGGAACAACGCTGATAACACCAATGTTTTTGCTCAGTAATGTTTACTCTGACCAAGGACTTTCTCAGTCTCATGCTCTGCCAGGGAGGAGGTGAAGTCAGGAGGAAGCAGGGACAGGACACCTGACCCAAACTGGCCAAAGGGGTATTCCATACCACAGCACGTCATGCCCAGTATAGAAACTGGGGAGAGTCACCTGGAAGGCTCAGATCACTGCTCAGGTCGGGCTGGGTATCAGTTGTCAGATGGTGAGCAATTGTATCCTCTCCCCTTGTTATTCCTCTTATCATTATTATTGGTAGCAGTAGTGGTTTGTATTATACCTTAGTTACTGAACTGCTCTTATCTCAACCTGTGGGATTTACATTCCTCCAATTCTCCTCCCCATCCCTCCGGGAGTGGGAAGAGGAAGAAGGCAGAGGAGTGAGCGAGCGGCTGCGTGGTTCCAAGTTACAGGCTGGGCTTAAACCATGACAGTTTCTTGTGGCGCCCAGCGTGGGGCTCAAAGGGTTGAGATAACAGCAGATCTGGCCAGCATGTGTCTAATCATGTTTGTGATAAGCATTC
>NW_009929475.1:0-13635 GCF_000696875.1 Nestor notabilis
GTGACAAGCACAGCAGCTACTCAAACCCCTGACCACATCAGGCAATGCAGCTACTCCAATTCCAAGCACAGCAGCTACTCAAGGCCCAACAGCAACGGACAATGCAGCTGCTTCAAGCACCGCAGCTACACCAACTCCAGCACCAGTACAGCAGATACTCAAACCTCAATAGCAATGGGCAATGCAGCTACTTCAAGCACCACAGCTACACCAACTCCAGCAGCAAGTACAGCAGCTACTCAAATTCGGCAACTTCATATCAGCCAAAGTTGCTGCCATAACTTGATTGGGAGTTTAAGCTCTGGAATTTATGGGCATTGACACCAAGGCTAGAGTTAATAGGTCAAAAGACATGAGTTAAAAGGGGAACTAAAGAAAAAGGATACTACCTAATGGCAATGTCAGGTCATGAGATTGAACAAGGGGCTTGCTATTGAAATAAAGCTTGTGTCAAATACTATGTCTTGGTAGAAAAAATTGATTGGCAATTAAAGAGGAGTTAGAAGCAGCATCCGAGTTCGAAAAATCCTGCAAATTTATTGTGGTGATTGGGACAAAGCATAACTCAAAATGTCCAATCCTGGCCTAGTACAAGAAAATTGCTCGAGTAAAATGTGGTAAGCTTTCAGTTCAATTCCAGAAGAATGTGCTATTAGATGATCATCAGGTTATACTCAGAACTTGAAAGAAATGGCTGCAGATCTTATCATAAGTGTATTTTCCACTATATAAAAAAATAAAATATTCAAAAGGTACTCAAATATTGCCATTATATCTTCTGGTGAAAAGTTTATCCAAAAGAACTGCCTCTGGACACAACTTCAAATAAGAGCTCTGTAGTTCCCCTGAGATGCCTCAAAGGGAATTAAAGGCAAGAAGTTTTCTTCAAGGTGAGGTGAATTGTTATCAATCTTGCCACCTTGTCAAAGACACTGAGAAGAGCCTACAGAGATGTGCTGGCTATTATTTCTCTGAAGCATGTCTCCTTGAAATGAAATTTGTTTGTGAAGTACACACAAACTTGTGCCTGTACTACTAACCATACTTCCCTACAAAAGCTATTATCTATATCTACTTCAGGCTACATGATTTTTGTTCTTAACAGCTTATGAAGGTGTTTTATTCCCTGTGTGCTTGTAGTTCTCATAAGCTCAAGGCAGAAATGAACACAGCTCTCAAAGGAAAGATAATTATCATAGTTATTTACCACTTATCCATTTTCTGTGAGTGTGACCAGCTGATATGTTGCATATTACATTTTTACAGATGTTCTGCCAGTTGTTCTGCCAGGACTTAGGTGAAAAATCCTTCTGCAACAGTAGATGTTGTTGCATCTATTCTGCAACAATAGATGCAGAAAAATTACATACATCAAACAGTTTGTACAGCTCTCAAGCTATTTTTTATGTGAGTTTCCAATCGATCCAATTGCAAGTACAACAAAAACTTAAAAATGCATGTTATTTCATGGTTGAGAGTGACCTGAAGACATCTCTGGTTTCTTTAAAAAATAATGACTATGGAAATGTGTAATTAAAAACAAAAAATAATCTTTTACTCATTTTTTTATTTCAATGGAAACTGGGGTTTCTGTACAAGGAAGAAGAAAGGATTGTAATGTTCTTTCAACACACCAGAAAACATACTCCATGCAAAGAATTTAAATCCAGAGTCTCGGTGTTGCAGGTTCTTAGGTACAAGATTTGATATATTTTCAAGGATTGGATGTAAGGTCTTGTGGGTTTCCTTGGTCATGTGGATTAATGCAAGAGGGCTGAGTGATAACTGTATTCATAAAATCATAGAATGGTTAGAGTTGGAAAGGACCTTAAGATCATCTACTTCCAATGCCCCTGCCATGGGCAGGGACACCTCACTTTGGACCATGTTGTCCAAGGCTCTGTCCGACCTGGTCTAATTCTCTCCGGCCTAATTCACACTCAAGTATAAGGCCATATATTTTGGGAGTGAATACTGCTGTACTTCCTGTTGGCAAAAAATCTGCGCAACTTAGTCATGAAGAAGACCAGATAACTCTAGCGTCTCCCAGACATCTCCATTTTCCTGCTCCCGTACAATGCTCCCAGTACCTTCAGGTCTCTCCTGCACTTACTTGCTGTCAGGTTTGCAAATGGCAGGAGGTTCTGTGTCACATGCTGCTGACCCAGAGTTACATATGCTAGCTGACCAGCTGTGATGGGCCTGAACTCAGTCTGCTGCCATGGCTGTTATTTTTAGAGTATGCTGAGAACATTGAAAGGGAGCTAGAGGTTACAATAGGTTTTGTTTGAACACAATCTGTTCAAGAAACCCTTTTCAATAGGGATAAATTAAAGGCTGTGATAAGGTAGAAAAGCTTTGAAAAATATCCTCCTATCTCCTACTAGGTCCTTGAAAAAAAATCTTGAAAATGGTTTCAACCATTTTGCTGTCACACCTGGATTTTTGAAAAATGACCTCTTTTCTTCTAGTGTTAAGTTAGACTGTATGTTTGCTCTTTGCTCTTTTTAAAATGTCTCCATCAGGAGACTTGTGGTCTTCTCACCGTTTGTTGCTTTCAGGGAAAGAGAAGTTCCCCCCTTCCAGAAGGGACCTTCTCCACTTGAACTACATGCTCCTTGAGCTATGACAAACAAGAATATGCTTTTTTCCTGCCCAACTGACTGCTTTAAAAGGACACAATCAACTACCCAATTCAGACCTCTAGAAATGAGATGTGCTGCTCAGTACACTACTCTTACTGCTTACTTTCTCATGTCTTTTAGAGGAGTGTGAAACTGGACAGCCAAGTGTGCATTAATGACAAAGACTCGGAAACAAGATTGCAGTTGTGCTTCTGTGTGAAGGGGTATAGACCAGGAATTGTTACCCAAGACACAAAAGATTTTTCCTTGCACACTGTTAGGTAGGTGTGCAAGATTTCCTTGAACACTATTAGATAATCATTCAATCAAATGTCAGCAGCAGCGTATATTCAAATGGATAACTGCTCACCTAAACTTACTATCAATGGTGGCTTATTTGCCAGGTAACAGATGAAACAAATCTACACATGAAGTTAGAAGGGATGAGATGAATCTCTCAGCTTTTATAATGTAATTTTCACCAATGCATAATACTAAACCTTCTCTAATTCTATATTTTAAAGCCATATAAACCAAAAAGATTGATTAAATTGATATAACTCCATACGTTTTTGATCTATCTGAACACAATTTTCTGTACAAATCACTGGAGGAGACTAAGAGCATTGACTCTGGAAACCCCCCATGAGATAGTGGAATACAAAGTAAATTTTACTCTGGAGACTTATGGTCCCAAAAGACAAGGATTTTCTGGTCTGCAGCCTTTCGGATAATAACATAATGTAGCTTACTGTTGAGTCCCACATGATGTCCTGTTCTCGTGACTTATGTCCAAGGTGCTTTATCCCTTACACAGGGCAGAAAAGAACATTCTAAAAACCACATAGTAAATCCCCAAAACATTTTGTGCATTACATTTACCTGAAACAGGTGATACGACTTGATCTGCTTCCACACATTCTGTGTTCCAGTCTATGGAGGCCCTATAGGGCCTCCTATAAGAGATTATAATCTCTTCTGTGGAAAGCAGGCTGCACTCTCTTTATGTTGTCACCAACACACATTCAACTCTTCCTTGGAAGGAGAATGTAATCTGCGCTTTCAATCTTACGGAAAAGACCATGAACTACCATGCAAATCATGCAAGACCAGTCACTCTCTGGAGTATTTTAGCCCAACCTAGAAAGCTAGTTATTATATTGTTTCTGTTTAGGATAGCATTAGTCTAAGAAATTTACTCCTGAAGCTTTGCCTTTTCTTACTTCACACTGTGCACATATTCACTCCTTAGAATATGAAAATATTAAAAATATTCAAATACTATAATGAATGCCAGATTTAAGAAATATGTCAGTGTTTCTGACACTGTTTTCTTCAGGAAAAATTATTTAGGCTATTGTCACTTCTTAGTGTGTTGCAAAACCCAACAGCCCATAACACTTACATTATTCTAGCCATCAGTAACATTCATCTGGGCTGCTTCACATATTGGGTCTTTTTTTTCTTTTGACATTGGAGAATAATTTTTTTGCTTGTTAATTTATTATTTTCCTACAATTGTCATTCTTATTTTCTTCTTACCTTCTAGGCATGATGAATGTTTATAATTTGCTAACATGGTGGCTTTCAGTTTTTCTAGAAATTGATTTATCAAAGGAAATAATATAACCATGTTATTTACATACAATGTCTTTTGTGTAGTTCTGTTTTTGTTTTTCCCTCAGGATTTACTTCACAGTTAGGAATTTGATAAGGTTTATGCAACAAGAAATAGGAATATGCTCATTTAGGTCATAAATTATATGACAATTAGTTGTGCTTGGCAGCCTCGTGAGGCAGACAAATGCCACATCACGTCCAAAACATTCAAGATAGATAACATACTAGATTAAAAGCTGTATACTTATATAAAACCAGAAAATATGTGACAGAAAAAACATTTCAGAAAATGCAGCAGCATTTCTTGTTTATAGCTAGTGGGGATCTGTTACAAAAAAAAAAAAAAAAAGAAAGATAACACAAGGTTGAATTTTGTGGGCCTTTCAGGGTAATCTATGAAGCTCAGAAGTGTCCAGATTATTCAGCCTGAGCATTTGTGACAGAGACATGCCTATAAGGATGTGTCTTCAGATTTGACCAACTAGGAGAGCATGAACTTTGTGTAAATGATGTCCCTTCTACACCAAATATTTGTCCTGAGGTACACTTTGAAGCTATTTTGCAGTTGTTTTAACTGATGTTTGAACATTGATTACAGTATAAAATTGCAAACTTGTATGCATGATGGTAAAAGATGTGATGTCCAACTATATGGTATGCATATATGCATGGTGTTACGACATACTGTGCTGGTTTATCAGATCTTTAGCATTAATCAGTCTTAGATATGTTCAGAATCTCAGGAACTCTACAACTGCTGGGTGTTTGGTAAAATGCACATCAACAACTAATCTGCACTTGCCTTCAGTGAAGTCAAAGGACTTTGAATAGACTCTGCTGCATTTTAGAGTGTGAAACCACTATGTTCCTGTGTTAAGATGAATTCTGATCTTGACTGATTCTGATCATTCTAACTGATCATCTAAGTTGTTTCTTTCAATATTTTTAACTTACACAGTAAAAGTGACAGTTCTGCACCTATGTGGGGTGACACAGGCAAAATCTAGATTTATTCAAGCATTGAAGGATTTGACATATATTTTAGTCTGAGATTTACTGCTTTACCTATGCTTAAAATAATTTTTTCTTAGTAATATAAACCAGAAAAGGCTTTTCAATACTACTTATGATAGTAAAGATATGTTTTAAACCATATGAAATGTGTGATATAAAATATGTCTTCTTATCCATAAGTATGGGCTTTCAACTGAATGCGTATGTATATATATGAATTTCCACAAAACAGTGTCCAGCAGGAACCTAACACATGTTAAGAGTCAGCTTCCAAATAGTGAGAACTCTTTCGGTATTTCTCTAGAAGTTAATCTTATACATCTTCCATACATTTTCTAACACTTTTTTATTCTGAATAGCAAATTGGAAGATTTTCAGCATTTATTGCTTTGGTGCTCTTTAATTCAAAGTAAACTCTAAGCAATCAGTCTGCAATTCCTAACAAGCATTCTTCAAAATGAAAACATACTGTTTGCCTTCCATTTAGTATTTTTCATACTGCCAGTAATATACTCATTACTTTTTTCTCTGGAATAAATTGAATGAAGTATTTGAAAGGATAGGCTATCACTATATGATTAACATTTCCCTGCTTTGTGCAATAGTACCAGTTGCCTCCTATGTAAAAATTCAGTACTATATACATCTTTGATTACTGTTTTTTAAAGAACGTATTGGTGGTTTGATCTTTTTGTGACATGTTAGGCTATGCCCCATCTTGGTAAGAATAAGAAGTAATGATAATTGTAGTCTGCAAGGGTTACTATTCCTCAGTTCAATTCTTCTATTTTCTTTTTAACAGGAATTACATGATTTTGTATTTCTCAAAGGAACAACAAAAAGATGTTCAAAATTAAAGCACTTCAGTGTTCTTTCCAGCATTGCTTTGATAAGCTATTACAATAATATAATAATCTGAATTGTCACTCTTTTGATCCATTTCAGTACCAAGAAATGCATCAAGATATGACAGTGTCTGAGACATCCCAGAGACCTGATTGCCCCTTATAAATTTTCTTACAGTAGCATTGCTATAGTAAAGGTTGTGTCAGCACTTTCATTATAATGCTAGTCTTCAAGGGGTTATAACTCAGCTGTAAAAATTGCTATAAACTCAGACTTGGCATGCAAGGTCACAGTTCTGAAAGCCAGTTTTTCTAACTGGTCAAAATATTTGGCAAATTAAAAAACAGTAATACAAATTATAAAAATTATTATATTTGTTTATTAAGAACAGGAATACATAGTTAAGAATTAAAAATTACCTATTGTGCTTCTAATCTAATCACTTTTCAGATGTCTTTAATAACTGACATTGTTCCACATTTTAATGCCAGAGTCATGCAGAAAAGTTCATCTGTTAGTAACACCACTTATAGGCTTCTAAACAAAAAACAGTTCTGAAAAGGGGACCACTGGTGTTCATACATAGACACAACTTTTGATGTAGTCAACCTACCATCACATTATTAGGTTCCTTGAACAGGGGAAATTCAGTCTGATGGTTATCTGAATATTTATTGTGGACTGTGGGGAGTACAGACTCTTTATACCTTCTATTGCTCACAAGAGCACTAACCAAAATCCCCAGAGAAATCTGAAATCTTGGAGAACACCCAGGTGTGCTATACATTTACAGGATGCTGTTGTCTGCATGGGTTCCTTACCCATTGCTGAATTCCGAAGGCAGTCTATCCAGACTGCTTGTGGGCATTCCATGAAAAACCTTAAAGGCTGGTTTCCTCTGATGTATGAAAAGGCTTGTAGCTTTGCATCATCTTGTAGCCACTGCTTCAGTGCACTTTCATTTCACCTATGAAATGAAAATACGGAAGAGGCTGTAGCCACTCCTTTTTGCTGCTGAATGCATACCTGACCTTTCTGTGTGCTATTATTTGTCCAATCTTTATTTAGCTATTTCTAACAAAGAAAATGCTATTTATTGACAAAATTATTTCTCAGAAGATGGACCTCAGAATTAAGCTTCTTAGAAATTTTATTCCCACACTAAAGAAAGATAGATTAGCATGGTTTCTCCTACTATAGGCTAATGGATTTGTTTGTTTTCTGAGCATTGAAGGTATGTGAAAATTTGATTCTTTTTTGGCTTTTTTTTTTTAATAAAGAGGAGCAGAGAAAAGAGGGAGGAAATAGAACGATATCTTTATTTGTCAAAACTGGGAATATTTCTAATTGCCCTATACTCTTCATTACAGCATGAAAGTATACAGAAAGATAACTACGTAGTACAGAAACAGGTCAGTACAGAGAAAAGGATGACGGCAGAGAATGAAAGGGAGAAGAAAAATATTAAACTTTAAAAATAAATTTATCCATTTACCACTTACTTTACACATCTCTAAATTTTGATTGCTGACTTTTTCTGGTTCAATTATATTGATCTGACATCTACGGGTAGAAAATAAGAGTACTGTGATGAAATAGTTTGGTGGGCTTTTCTAGCAAATTCTGACTTCAGTAAGTTTCTTTGCGAGTATGGGCAACAGATGAAATAGGTGCATCAATATTTTCTGTTTCTATTTACCCTTTAGGACTGTTAAGTACATTTGGAATGTGATTGTTTTAAATTAGAATTGTCAGCACTTCTCAATTTTGTGCTTTTAAAAAAATCTGATTACTAGTTCTGATTTTTCTAACTAAAATTGAAGTATCCTGTTGAATAAAGTGACTGTCCACAATTGCGGTCTCCTATGTAAGAGGGAAATAGAACTTCAATGTATGGCATGTGATACTAATAAGTGAGTAATATTATTCATGTAGAAGTATTTATTTCTGTCTCCACCTTTCTTAATCACATAACTATTGTGAAAATATTTTTGTTGATATCTCAAGTGGAACAATAGATCTCTTGAATTTTTTAGTAAAATTTATTTGAGTAAACAAAAAGACAAAACACTAATTATACAAATGCTACAGTCATGTTTATTTTCTGGGGCAAAAAAGATGTGAATTAAGAAATTTGAGTTTATGATTGCTTAGCTGAAATAGGTAGAAACAAATTTTAGCATGCTTAAAAGGTAAAATGCAAAACCTACAACTGGATTTAAACTTTATACCAGATATTGCCATTATAATATGAGTTTACATATTTCATCTGAAAATCCACAGACATCAGAAATTTTGGAATATGGATCATCAGGCACCTTTTTTCTGTCTTTGAGCCATCTGAAATAATTACTTTTTCTTTGTTTCAATTTGTAGTAATTCCTGATGAATAATTCTCCCATAACCACCGATGCAAAAGTCACAATAGCACAGCATAATGTTTCTGCCAGACAACATCAATTATTTCTCTTTATTTTAAAATAACTTTATCCTTATTTTACATCACCTTGTCATTTTATCATGATAAAATGAGACACTATAAAGATATGGACCAAACCACATACTACATATTAAAGCAGCATGTTACTGGCCTTTTATGTCTGAAAACTCTCTGAATTTATACTTGTTAAAAACATAAACTGTATTTTTGGCATGTTTTTGTTGAATGTGAGAAGCTTGTGTCTAATAATCACTAAATATGTACTCTTTCTGTGTGTTTAAACCTCCCAAAAGTAAAGACAGAATACTGCAGAGGGTAGTGAAGACATATCTTAAAACCAAAATTTGATCCAGTACTGTTGGTTAGCCATCAAATGTCCTGCAACAAGTGCTAATGATTATTTTAACGGAACAAGATGATGTTTGAGGGTTTGTTTAATATACACCAAGATACAGCCAAAATTGAAAGGTTTTCGAGGGTTGAACTAAAGCACTTCCACAAGGCTCTAAAAATTAGCTTGAAATTGTATCTACTTTTGGAAAATATTTTGATGAATTATGTCTGACACCTGGAAGAGTTTTACGTTATCCAGGTGTGTTGTTTTTATCCTTGGTTCATCTCTGAAGTGATCTTCAAAGTAACAGTTAAATCTAACTTCTAGTCTCTGAGAAACACTGAGTTGGTCTTACCTTGTATTTCAAATATGCTTCTGAAAAGCTAATGCACATTGTAATGTCTCAGTTGGTCTATTGTCACACTATCAGCAAGCCTACTTGCCCAATTGATAAATAAGCTTTGAATAGTTTGAGACTCAGCTGGAAGGCTAAGAAACCAAAAGGCATGATCATGTTACTTCAATTTTAGTCTCATTTTGAGTACAGCGTAAATTTTGAAATCTTATTGCCCATGTTAGAAGTACTAGACAAATCTGGCTCTAGAGAAAAGACCCACGGTGATCTCGCACTAACTATATGACCAGAGAATACAGTTAAATGATGTAGGAAAATTAACTTCTTTTTTTCTTTTTTAATATACTGAAACATCTACCCCTAAAATAAAAGCTTTATATGTATCATGTAATGAAAAATCTTGCCTCTTTATATACTACTGTGTAGTAAATTTGATTGACTCTTAAACTGATTTAGGGTTTAAGTACTCAGTTTCTCAGAACTGATTGCATGTGCTCACCTCCTTTTCTTGTTATTATGCATTTTAATTGATTTTAACACTTGCAGTATTATGTTTCAGTAATGCTCAGACATCAATAGCCAGTGATGAAGGATGGGGATGGGTCTGAAGCAACACTGTGGAGATGATATGGAAGTAGATTACAGTGGTAGTAAAATATTTTACATGTAGTTTTGGGTGTATGAATAAGGCAGGATGACAGTTTAGGCAGTTTAATCCTGTTCGGGCACTGAATCCTGGTTAAGAAGCCTCTTGATGTGACTTGTGACACTTATCTGGGACAACTCCTGTGGAGGATCCTTTGCCATGTCCTCCCTAGGGAAATTCTTTGAGCCTGGCAATAAGTTCTGAATGCTGGGGTTATAGTACTGAAATTGCCAAAAAGAAACTAAAAGAAGAAATATAGATCAAGTAAGATGAAGTATTGCCAAAGTGAATTAAATATTTGTATTCATTATATGACCAAGTATGACTTTTTTTTTTTTCCCTTTAATACCACTTAACAGATGTGATGGAAATGCTGATAGATTGATTATATGCTAGGTATCCCTCCACAGAAGCTCAGAATGTGAACCTGAGCACACTGTATATACTAAGTTTGCTTTTAAGGTGGCAGCTGACTCTGTTAAAGTCATTGGGTCTGGCTGCCCCACATCTAGTTATACGACCAGGAGTCCACCTCACAGAGCATTTTGCTCTTAGAGCAAGGCAGAGACAATGAGAATTTTTAAATCCTCAAATCCTGATTGCCTCCACTTCCAGCTATGTCTACTCCTGTGAAATCCTGAATGCTGTTGCCTTCTGTCAGTTTTATTTACTGCTTCAGCCAGAAGAGTTTGTTATCTTATTGGAGACTTTCACACACACAGAGGTTACAACATTTAAATTTTGAGCAATCCTTTGAGTGCATTTTATCTTTCATTCTGTTTTCCAGCAGTACCATAGTGGCCCCTTCTATCTGTGCTAGTCAGTGTCATTGACAATATTACCTTTTTCCCTTGCCTTTATTGATTATACATCAGAGCTTACAGCATCCATAATATGAAAAAACCTGAGTCTTTATGAAAGACAGCCAGTTATTTTCTACAGCTACTATCTTTTTGGATTAACCTACTGTGTACACACTTTAGCATTTAAGGATAGCCATAAAACATGGCACGAAGTTATAAAGAACCCCAAAAGAACATCTGCTATGTTTACAAGCCTCAGTACTCACATACCTAGAGACAACTTCTAGGTATGTAAACAAAATATTTGCTCCTCTGAATGCTCAAGTCCAGCCTTTATTTGAGATTTTATTTGTTTGTTTTCCTTTTATTGGAGAATGTATTGGATTCGTTAATTTGAACTAATCATACATTCACTTTTTATTATTATTCTTCTAAAGCTATTTTAATGCATTGAGGGGAAAATGTATTTTTTTTTCAGAAATTTTGCTTCATGGTCATCTTACCTCAAATAATATTTTTTTAAAAATAGTATTTAAAGTGATTAATTTTAAAGGAAGTGAAAATCATCTAGCTTCCATGTGCATTCAACATTGAAAAAATGTTTTATGTTTACCTCAAAAATTCTTTATTTGGGAAAAATGAATTAAAAATATAGATATCTTAATAATAGTACATTTTAAAATAATAAATAAATATTTTATGCATAGTACAATCATGGTCTCATAAAACAGTAAAACAATCACCTTTTTGTTGTTCTTTTTGATCCAACATACCTCATGTAATATATATTAGGAAATAACACATATTTACATATCAAAAACTTTCAGAAAAAATTAGGTGATCAGGTTTTCCATAATGAATGTAATCTAATTAATTCTTTAAGAAGAAAAGAATGACAGTTATTAATTTTTCAATCCAGGAGTAAAATTTAAATAAAATGTAAATGAAAAATAAGTTCAAGATAACTGAACTGGGCAAGAGAGATTTTGTTGTTACTGTACTATGCTAACAGTGAGCATTACATTCAGCACAAATATTTTGCATTTTGTTTCTCCTACTTTGATAGTGTCAAAATTGTTACTGCTTAACTACTCCATTTTCTAATTAGATGTATGATAATTTAATTAAAATTTACAGTCTAGGAGCTGCTGAAGATCATACATAATCCAATTACATTTTATTCAATTAGTTTAATAGCAAACCACTTTGGTATAATTACAGTTAATCCCCTGATTTTTCTCCTCAGCTGTTTATCAAGGGCCTGTATAGTATCTTCATGGAGATCATACTGGGATATAAATTTCAACAATCCCCAGTGGAATTAATGCACTAAATAGTACTTAATTACGACCAATATTCCATTGCTGTATGGCTTAGATCTGAATATGGTAAGAACACTATACATAGTTTGAACTTTCTGAGCCACTTTCCCTAGAGTTTTTGGGAAGAGGAAACAATAGTTATTTCTCCCACTTGCTGATACTGAACAAAGAAATGCCAGGATATAAGCTAAATTGAATCAAAGACAATGATTGCAACCAGGCCCTTCTAATCACTGTAGCTGTTTACTGAATTGTAAATATCAGAAATTACTTTCATCAGTATTATAGTCTCTTATGCATACAGCAAATTGGTATTAGTGTCTGAAATGTTGGATCCTTGACAAGCTATAGCCACAATTTCATTGTTTTCTGGATAAAATTGAACCACACATAATCCGTTCACTGATTGTATCAGTCTTGGAATTTCTCCAATAAATAATGAAATTTCCTTTTCATGTTGTGTGATCATTTTAAGCAGAAATAGGTGCTTCATATGTAGGATGCCAAATCTGCAGGAATAGCTTTAATCCAGCAACTATTTACAGAAATTCAGCATTAAATATGGCATATGATTATTTGGGACATCCCATTGATAAGTTAAATAGTGGCTTCCTCTGCAGTTCATACAAACCCAGCATCTTACCAGACTTTGAGTCATAAAACAGAGTGAAAACACTGAATTTCCAAGCAAAAAAAAAAATGAAATTAAGTGCTTATTGTTGGGATTCTCGCATTTCTGACAAAAAGTGTATTATTATTTTATTATTACATTATTATTATTTTAGTAGGATATTCATCAAATTTTATACAAAGCTATGGTTCTCCCTGCCTGAATTAAAGTTTTTCTCTTTTTAGAACCATTAATTATTGCCCAGCCATTCCTTTTCCAGCTAATTTTCCTTCTACTTTGGTAGCCTATCTGCAGTGTTAAGATGCAGGAAAAAGGAACTTTTTTATTTTTCTAAACGTGATGCTGTAATGTGTACTTGTTTTCACAGGTTATTTTTCATGGCTAAGGTAAAGTAACCTGGAAGATAGGTCATGAAGAGGGTTTTGAATCTGCTGCTTGTTCTTCAACTGCTAATAGTAGTGTGTGGTGAAGGAGGGAGCAAATTCACTGTTAATTTTATTCTTATTAAGTTTAGGTAATCCTGCCAAGGCTGATGAACAGAAAATGCACCCCCACCCCCCTTCCCAAATTAGCAATTGGTGCAATGGAAAAGCCTAGATTTACCCATTCTGTCTGAAGTAGGTTAAATGTCAAGGTGTGCTCCTTTACCAGTCAGGACAGTTAAGAGTCATGGGTATCTGTTTGGTGCAATACACATTTCCATCATTCTTCATTGACTCCTGTAAGAGCTGAATGGGAGCTGAAATGGGAGCGGGAGCCTAAAACCTAAGGCTTCAATCTCAGATATGTCCAGGATGAATCAAGAGACAAAGGCCATCATTCATCAACCTATCTGGCATGAATGCTTTAGATGAAAAGCTTAGAATTTGCTAGGTCATATGTGCTGCCATGTTGTTTTCCAGTCTTTGACTTTCTGATGGATAGTGAAAAGTCAGGATATTATGGGGTCATTTCACTACTTTTGTTTCAGGGACATAATATTCCTCCTAAAAAAAATCCG
>NW_009929476.1:0-8853 GCF_000696875.1 Nestor notabilis
GGCTGTCTGCATCGCGGGGAGGTGGCTGGAGCGGTTCCGGGCTTGCCCATCCTGCCCGGCACGGTGGGTCCGTGCGTGGGCTCCATCACCGGGGTTTGAGTCTTCACCCTGCTCTTGCACCATAACAGCAGCCTCCAGGGCAGTGCAGACTTGGCCATAAGCAACCACATCCCTAAAGGATAAAGGAAACGAGTAGAAAAAGGTGGCTTTCTGGGCTGATGACCTGCCCAGGACACCTCTCCTCCCTGGCAGTGCAACCCCTCCTGCCCCACTGGGTGCCCAGCTCTGCCCTTGGGGTAACTGAGGAGAAAAGGCAGTGACCAGGCACTTCTCTACATCAGCGCCACCCGTGGCCTCTGTCTTCCCAGCAGCTCCTCAGCACGTGGCATAACCACAGCTCTCTTCCCCGTTGGGCTTTTAATTACATTATAAAGTTACTCAAGGCTTGCACTGGCAGGTCATTAGTTTTCATATGAATTTAATTTAATCATAAACAACTCATCTCGCTCCTTAGCAGCTCCTCAAATGTGGCTTTTTACACTGTTAACTTTGCTTACTAGAGGAGGTACAGGCAGGTTGCCAGGGCTTTATTGCCCCTCCTTGCCCTCCCACAGGGCTCATCTTCACCCTCTTCACACTCAGCTAAGCCAAGATCACAGTGCCCTTGCAGGAATGGCTGCAGGAAGGATGCTAGGTTGTCTGAAGGGGACATCACACCACTGGTGACCTCCTAGATGCCTGCTAACATGCTGCTGCAGGGCTGGTTGAGTTGTAGACCACACAGCTCCTCTCCTGGCCCCAGCTTCATTCCTCAGCCAGACATATCTTGAGGGTAGGTGGGCAGGAGGCCACGGAGAGGCCTCGAAGAGCCCTCCCTTCCTTCTGCCATCAGGAAAATCCTGACGTTCCTGATGGATGCTGGGGCTGAACCTTGAAGTGCTAATCAAGAGTTGAAGCCTGGGAAAGCACCATCAAGCAGCAGAACTGCAGCTTTTGATGTTGTGTGGAGTGCTCAGGCTTGAGCAGATAAGGGTTTTACTGGTTTTAAAAGCCCTGGAAGATGCACAAATCCTCCAAAGGATGATGAGGAAAACATCCAAAGCACCTGTGCATCCTGTTGGTGAGAGAAGTGTACATTGAGATGTGGGATACTGAAGGAAGCAGATTAAAAGAGGAATGAAACAACTTCTGATCTTTACATGCTGAAAGGAAAACCTAAGGTAGAGAGCAGCTGAGGGCATTCCAGCTGAGCAACGCAGAGAAGGGTGTAACCTGAAGAACTGCGGGTTGAAAGGCCGAGCAAAGGGTTCACAGGGATAATAGGAGGAGGTAATCGGAAACGTGAACCACAAAAAAGAGCACAGAAACACGCTAAACAAGATGCAATAGGTGATAAATTGCAAGGTGAAGGGAACTCAGTGAGGCAAATGAGTTACGAATGCTGTGGCTGCATCCATCCCTCTTGCTTTGGGTGCTGGTTTGTTCTAGTTGACAGTGACTGAGGAGTTGCCAGGCATCACGGAGAGCGTGACTGTGCCTGGGACATGGGTTTGTGTATATGCAGAGCTGCCTAGTAATTTGTTTTGGTAATCTGGTAAAGGAGTGCACAGACTGACCCTACATCTTCCATGCACTGAAACTGACATAGCCAGATTGATCATATTGGTGCCCAGTTTGAAGCATTCCAGAGGGACACAAACAGTGTGTTGCTTGGGGAAGCTTTGTGCCCACCTCAGGGGTGCATGAAACCTTTGGGCATTCCCTTGCTGATATATCCATTTCCTTGTGCCACAAGGTGCCCACAAAGATGCATGACATGAAAAACAGAAGGAGAACGTATGAATGAGCTGTCACATCAGCTTGGACCTACCTGCTCCAGGGAAAAGAGCCTGGTCTCCTGCCTTCACCCTTCCAGCTCCGTTTGATGTACTGCCCTGGATGCAGCCCCAGAACTGCTGGGCTGTTGGGCCATTCCTTTATATCTGACATAAATCACATGTATTTGACAGCCAGCTTGTTACACACAGGAGGTTATTCTATCCATGTCTTCCAGCATAAATCCACTCCAGGCCTATAAGTGATGGCAAAGAGCCAAGTCACTACACAAAATCAACTGGAAGCACTTAAGCTTCAGTATCACTTCCCCAGCACTGTAACCTCTACAAGTGACTCCATCACTCCTGGACCCCAACAGCACTGGGCACTGGCTGCAGCCTGGCAGCTTATGAGCACCCAGGAACAAGCAGGCATTGGAGACAATCACAGCTAATGCTGCAAAATGGCCTCTGTGTTTAATTAATGAGTCTGACAAGAGCTGTTGAGATGAGCAGAGCGTGGCTTTGCACATTGAACTGATCGCCTCCATGGGAGGCACAGCAGGAAGCTTGCGGACATATACAGCCTGGCTTGGGCTCTAGTACACCTTGGTCATTTATCAAGGAAGCTGCCAAGCACTTGCTAAGGGAGCTCAAATAGGAGGTTTGCAATTGACCTAGGAGTCCGTGCTTGGCCCTCACCTCTGGTGGTGTGGCTGCAGCAGCAGCAGAGATCCAAAAGCAGCACTTCCTACGATGAGGTTAGGTAGTACAAGGTGCAACTGAGGGCAGCTTTGGGATAAATGATTTATCTCCTACTGACCCAACCAAAGGCTGAAGTATTGTTAAGCCAAACAAAATAACTATACAGGAGAGCTCACCACATACTCGAGAGTCAAGATCTCCTTGACCCATGTGCACTCTCCCTTCTATCAGGATCAGCTGACCAATTTAAAGCAAGAGGGCAAACGACTTCTGAACAGCCAGGTGTCAACTCAGACATGCAAATGGGTTTCCACTTGG
This sequence comes from Nestor notabilis, assembly GCF_000696875.1. NCBI lineage: Eukaryota > Metazoa > Chordata > Aves > Psittaciformes > Psittacidae > Nestor > Nestor notabilis. The sequence goes on from NW_009929476.1 coordinate 2,838, forward strand.
CTCTAAGCAGGATCCAGCTCTTTGGACACAGCCGGGTCCCACCATCAGCTCTTAACTGCAGAGAAAACACGATCTGTGGTCATTCTGGCAGGGGAGGCCACTACTGCTGCTTGCTTTATGAGTGTCTTCCAGGTGATAAAATGTTCCCAGTCCTCCCTTGTGCACATAACAATTGTACCTGTCTTCCCCAAGCTCCCTCACAATGATTAGTCAAAAGCGATGCTCCTACCACAACAGAGGGCGAATTGTTGCAGCTGAAGCCCAGCAGAGCAGTGGTTACCCACCATACCACCGGGCCTGGATTCCACTGATTCTTAGCCACCACCAGGATTTTCCACTGCTTTGACCCCAGTATTGCACGGTTTAGCAGTATGGTGTGGATGCCACCCAACACAGTCAGCTTGGCAGCAGATTGCACCCATCCTGCAGAGAGATTTGGCAGCAGGGAGCAGAGCACGGGGAAGGGACGCCTCAAATGCAGGAGGCTGCCCTGGCCCAGATGTGCCGGTGAGCAGGGGAACCCTGGAAAACTCCTGAGAACAACGCTGGAGCAGGAGACAAAGTACCGAAGCGCCGATGAGAAGCAGAGATCAGGTGAAAGGTGTGTCACAGAGGATGATGAATCCAGGAGAAAAGCGAGCAACATTTCAGTGCAACGGGACAGCTCGGCTCCGCTCTGTGCTTGCGCAGGCAGCAGCCCAGGGCCACTGCTTCAGTGTGCGTGCCATCTAGTGAACAAGAGAAAGAAGAGCAAACATCCCCCGTCCATCCCTTGCAAGCCTGGAAAGCAGGCACAGGGGAGTCCCGATGGGTGCTTTTGAGGGCAGGTGGGGTGACAGGGACACATGTCCCTGCTACCCAGCCCCATCCCACCCAGGAGAGCATCAGCCGGGCAGAGCCCCCAGCCTCTGGAGAGGCTTGGCTTGCTCGAGCCCGGGGTTGGCATTGGGAGAATTGAGCCAGTGGCTAGTGCAGCAGAACACCCACACCAGGATTTGGCTTAACAGGGTGCAGACGACTTTTGGGGGACATGCCTATGTCAGTTCTCACGTCCAGGTGTCCTCCTGCATTGAGGAAGGGAGAGTAGATGCAGCCATAGGAGGAAAGCAGTTAGGCACAAGCCCCAGCTCCATGACTCTCCCTGCTTTTTCTTCCCCCAGTTTCACATTCTCTTCTTGGAGGAAGGTTGGAAAAGCCTTCGGGCAACCCAGAGGAGCTTAGCATCAAATGTCACAGGGCACACAGCACAGAGGAGGTAATGAGGAGAGCTGAGCATGCTACAGCACCAGTAACTTTTAAAAATTAAGAAAGATTTTTTCCCTTGCTCCATTTTCAGCATTGCACCAGGGCAGAACGGTAGATAACAATTATTTCTGGAATAGACAGTATTTTCAACATATATTTATAAATACAAGTATTCTCACAGTTGAAGCTCCCCTCAGGCACTGCCAGAAACATGCAGGTGAAGTTAAAATACTCCCGTAAGATTCTCTTCTTCACTGGGATGTATGACCAGTGCATCCCAGGAGACAGTGCAGTCCTGGTCCATGTAAATGAAGGAGCTGGCTAATTTATGTGTCTTCAGCTACTTCATTTTTTACTGTCGGGGATGGAGCAAGGAGGCAGCAAGCATCCTTATGCTTTGCTCTTGTCCTTTTGCCACCATTTTAAACCCCACCAGCAACAACTTGTTGTATCAACTCCCTCTCCTTTCAGCACCTCATGTCTGAACTCAACTCACAGACTGCAATATTACTTAACCAGGGTGGACACAAGTAGCAAGGTCATTTCCAGCATGAAATCCAAGGCAGAAGCTGGCAGGCTCCAAAGCAGCCTTCCAAAAATGAGGGTAAAACCACATCAGCTCCATGGGCTCACACCAAAGCTGCTGTGTATCCTTGCTGGGGGTAGGGTGTCTGGATTAAAGAAATCATAACTAAACAAGCAGATAAAAGTATCTGAGCAGAAAACAAAGATCACACAGGCGCTGTGGTTGGTTACAGAGGTGGTGGGAGCTTTCCTGACTAACTCGAGGGAGCAAGCAGAGATGATCTGCACTGACAGGGGAAGATGAGATTGATTTTGGCCCCATAACACATACCTCAGATCCAAGAAATCCTCAGCTGAGGACAGCATGGGAGGAGACACATAAGCATCCCTAGGACCAGCTTGTCCCACCAGAACAAGGGAGTTGAGGCATTTATCCAAGATCTTCCGTTAAAGCCAGGCAAGCTAATTAAAAAGGAAGAAAAAGCCGTGCGCAAGTGGTTTGCACCCTTCAGGTGACAGGCTGCAATACTCCCTCTTCACCAAGCAGGGTCAGCCGAGCACTATTTTAACACACAACGAAACCATCGAGAGAACAGCGGCTTCACCCAAGGTCTATCAGAGTTCAGCTTCACAGCAAAGATGTTACTGACACCGAACTGCAGCAGAAGTGTTTCTGAAGCAACTAGCTCCACTGTAAAGAACTGGAAGTTCAGCCGCGCACAGTTCGCATGCCAGAACCGTTCTAGAGATTTCTGTAAGTCAGCAAAACCCAGAAACAAAGCTGGTCTGAGGCCGCAGCCAGTGATTAGGCAGGAAATCAGACACATGCCCAGGTTTCTCAGTCTGTTACTTTATTAGAAGGGTCTTTACATCATAGTGGCGGCCCCACAGGAAGCACTTTAAAAAAATATTAAGAAAACCTTTTTATTCAAAGCCCTATTTTTTAAATGGCATCCTATCCCCCCTCAGAAACAAGCTGGGTTTATTCATGGTTCCTTCTGAAGAGGAAACAACAAAAACATCCTCTTTTTAAAGGGAGGAAAACTATAACCACCCTGTAAACATGACAATTGGAAGATGTGCTCCCCTGCCTTCTTCTAGGAGAGGGATGTGGTGCTAGAACCCTGGCACACCCAGTGAGGGAACAGAGAATAAGGAAATGGCAGAGGACAAAACCATTCCCACCCTCTGTTAGCAAAACCAAAACTGTGTAGCTAGGTCCAGGCTGCCCATAAAGGGTACCGGAGAAATGGACAACCGATTTACCACAGAGGCATCACATCAGCTCTTTAAGAGCCCCCCAGTATATTCCCTTTCCTTACAGCTGCACAGTACCCAGAGAGAGCTGGCACTCCCTGGGCTGGTAAAGGCAGTCAGAGCACACAAAGGACAGACACCAGGTACTGATTTCTGTGACAACAACCATTTCATAGAATAGCTCCAGCCTGACCCCAGTGAGGCCAGGAACAAAACCTCTGGGGCTGCTCTAACACATTCCTAATGCAACTAAAAGGTTCAAACCAGCACATGTCTTGGTTCAGGAACAACCCTCTGCATTTGTTAATTTTACATCAGCTCCCAACCTGGCACCATCATATCCAAAAGGCACAGTCAATGCTTCTGGAGATGGCACAGGTGTCTTCTGAGGAGGACAGGCTAGTTCCTGAAAAGCTGCTATGCAATCTGCCTGAAAAGGGTCCCAGCCCTTAGATGTCCATATAGGCTATGTTTATAATAGAAACATTAATGGTGTGGATTCAGAAGAAACTCGGAATGGCCCAAATGGATGTAGTCTTGCTAGTTTGCAGAAAGCTTATAAATGTGTTATGAACTCTAAATGGGTAGCAAACACATTCCTCAGATAACGAGGTGTTAAAAGAGCTGGGGGCTGGCTCCTTCAGCTAGGTACCTAGATAGCACATCACATACCACCTTCTCCTGAAATGCCAGTATGTCTCTAAATCAACATTTGAGACTTGAAAATAACTTTTTCTTTTTTTTTTTCCTTTTTTTTTTTTTTTTTGGAAGCAGAAACATTTTTTTCTTGCTAGGGAAGCAGACCTAAACCAAAGTTGTCCAACAGAGAGAAAAACTTAAGTGCTACCATACACCTTCTGGTGGTGTAAAGAAGGTGCTGTCCAGAGAGGTCTCTGTCCCCCCAACCCAGGTCTGTGCTCTGGGTCCTACCCAGCAGCTCAGCCAAGCACTGCCTTGTGCAGGTGGAGGATGGCAGCCCAACCAAGACATCACCATGGAGCAGAAAGGACAGAGGGCTGGACCTGCCGCCGCTCTGCCAAGTGGCTCCAAGCTGAAAGCCAGGAGAATCATCTGAGAAACTGCAGCACATCTTAAAGAGAAGAGACATCAGTGGAGAATGCAATGCTGAGCGTAAACAAGTCACCATGACCTGTCTTTGCATCTCCTCTTCCTTTGCACGCCTTGCTCGAAGACTCATTTATTCCTTCCAAATGATGCTTTGTAGACCATAACCCTGACTGCAGAGTGCCCAGGCTGGCTGACCCAAATGGCCTGCACATATAGAACACTTAAAGTATCTCAAGCACATGTGTGACCATGGGCTCTGGCGATAACACCCTTTGGGCCTCACTTGACCTTACCAGAAGGCTGTGGCCAATACCTCACTGTGTCACCACAGGACTGAACACCGTCACAAACCTCCCCCTCTGCACATACACATATACTTCTTTAAGAGACAAAAGCCTGCAGCCAGCTGAACAGTTTAATTATGCCATAGTCCAGTCTCTTATAAGCTAATGTTAGCTAGGTGCCAGAGGGAGTATGGTGCTAGCAATTATAGCAAATGCAGAGGCATCTTTGGAAGGAGGTCCAGATGGTCCCCTTTCTGCACAGTCTGTACAGGGAGGAAGAGGAAAGAAAAAACCCAAACCTCCCTCCTCAAAGGCAAAAAAAATCTACATCACTGTCTCTCTCTTGAGCAAAAAAGGGGCCACAGTAGATAGAAATAAACCTAAGGCAAGCGTTGAGGGACCACAAGGCCAAGGTTAGACTAAGACAATGCCAAAGCTGCTCTGCCCCAGACTAGTCTTTATAGAGGACTGGGAGGAGGAGCAGCCACAGTGGAGAGAGGCTGATAATCCCTGTGCAGAGGCCAGGAGCCATCACCCGTTTCTCCTGTTCGGAGCAGTTACTGCTTCAGTCTGAGCTGACAAGCCCAGTGAGCACCAGGCTCACGTAAGAGGCAACACATCCAGTTAACAGTGCAAGTACAGTTGCAGAAAGGGTCCTGCATGGCTTCCCAGCCTGGAGCTGTGCTGAGCAGGCCAGGTCCTGAGAGAGCCACCAAAACTTCCAGTCAGCATCCCCAGTGCAGGACAGAGGCCACATTTATCCCAGACAGAGCAAGGGGACAGGAGGGTGCTCTTGTAAGAAGAGGCTGCCAAGGGGATCTTCCAAGTCCAAATTGCCCCTCTGCAGCCCAGGAGGACACAGCAAGTACCAGCCGGTGGCCTGCCAGCTGCGGGGTGTTACAAGCTCTCTGCAGAGCTGAACGGGACGAACTTGGCATGTTTGGTTGGGGATGCTGGTGTCTGTCCATTTGCCTCCTCACTCATCTTGAAGAACATCTCCTGCTCACGCTTCTTCTGGTTCAGCTCATCCTCCAGGGCCTTAAGCAGAAGGGAACACACACACAAGAGCTGTATTTGAGATTGTACTGGAGCTACAGACACTGTCCCCCCTCCAGCCAGACAAGAAGGACACCCTGCTCATGCCAAAGAGGCACTACCTTCTTCCGTGGCCTTAGCTTGTCTCGCCACTCCTTCATGTGCTGGTTGTGGTTCTCATCCAAGGACTTAAGCTTCTGGGTTTCATGCTCAATCAAGAGGTGACACTTTTCATTCTAAACACAGATCACAAAGCAGAACACCCATTAAGCAGCTGGGACTGTAAATCCCATAGTCAAACAGGACTTGCATCAGCCAGAGGCATTCAGAGCTCTGAGCTCCAGGGAACATACAGCCACAGCCACAAAAACCTCTCAAGGCAGAGCAAGGGGACATCAGCTAGTTCACTGAGTGTCCTCTGCAGCCACTTCTTATGACCTGCTCCCGGTGCTGAAGCAGAACCAGCACACAGGCAGCTCCAAGAGACCGAGCCATGATGGATGGGTACCTGCAGCTGCTGGAGCTCATTCATGTTGCTCTCACACTGGGCCTGCATGTCCTTCATCTGTGTCTCGTGCTTCTGCTGCTGGTGCAGCCGCTCT
>NW_009929476.1:8884-14606 GCF_000696875.1 Nestor notabilis
CTGCTGAGCAAACTAGAAGAGAGAAAAGTAGGTGCCTGTGTAGGCAGCATTGATCTCATCTCCGAAGCTGGTTAAGAGACTGGCCAGCTTGTACTCTTATATAGCAAAGAAAGAACAACCCCAAGGATGCTTCCCAGCACTGGCCACAACAGAAGCAGTACTGAAAACCGCACCTTATGCCGCAAAAGCAAAGGCCTCTGACTCCTTGTAGTGGGTTAAAAATTTGAGAACAGTTGCCTTTTTCCAACTTCCCTTTCCCAGTAGGGCAACTTCACCCCAAACCAACCCTAGTGCCCTTTGCAAGACCTGACCTGTTTTATCTTCTCCCGCTGCTCAGATGCACTCCCGCTGGAGTGGATGTGAAGGCTCTTCTTGTACATGGCCATACGTGTCTTCCCTTCGCTCCGCTGGATTTTGGGGAGCCGGGCTTTCTCCTGCTGCTGCCGGATTTTCAGCTGCTCCAACATGCGCTGGTTGTACCGCTGCATTTGCTCCCTTTCCTGCAATGGCAGATGGATGGGTATCAGAGGAGGAGGGACACCTCAGGCCAGCAAAAAAGTGCTGAGGAGACCAAAGACGGCTGGAGAGCAAATCTGGGAATTGCACAGAGGTGGCTGGTGACAGACAAGAGGTGAGGGCAGCTACTGAACATGCTATGAAAGCAGAGAAGGGGCTGGAAGGGAGCAGAAATGAATGAGACAGGCCAGTCTTCACTTGCTGATCTGAGAATCCATCATCCCACATTACTGGACAGGGACAGAATTCAGAAAAGACCCCAAATTCACAACTGCTTCTTGTACAGTAAATGCATGCAGCGCAGAATATGTGTCCCAAGCAACAAGGCTGACCCGAGCATTATTCTGGTCCCTTTTCACTAACAATGACCAAATCCCTTAACTCTTAACCCACCCTTACCCGCTTACGGCCTGGAAAACATCCCTTGTGTGGACACCCAGGCACCCTGCTGACCAGCACATGTGTAGGAAGGTGCTAACTCTTCACCTTCTCATGCTTCCGGAGCAATTCATGCCTCTGGAGGAAATACTGGTCCTTTAGCTGCTGCTTGATGAGCTGGTGTTTCTCCTGTTGCTGATACTCTTCAAGATCCCAGATGCATGCCTCCCGGTCTGAGGAAGGGAAAAGGGTCAGAAACCCACCCTGGCCCCTCAGCTTGGTCACACAAGCACAAGCAATCCCTTACACATAGGAGCAGTGTAGCAGATGTGGAGGTTGATTGTTCACCTCCTGTTTTCCAAGAGAAATTGAGGCAAACCATATTGGAGAATCATTTCTTGCAATTATGAAGCCTAATTGGTTCATATTTGTAAAGCGCTTTGAAGATTAAAGCACTAAGTATTATTATTGTTAAACATTTAGACAGGATCTGGCAAGGCTGGTTTATCCAAATCCTATCCTGCCAGCTTGCAACTCTGTTACAGCATCTGCTGCGTGGGAAGAACCAGCGTTGGATAAACCCATCATTACAGCCTTTACCACCCACCTCTCATGAGCTGCTGCTTTTTGTTCAGGCACTCGCGTTCCTTGTCACAGATCTCTCTCTTGTTCTGAGCAGTTATATTCTTCATGGCCAGCTCCAGGTCCTCCTTCTGCTTGGCCAAAAACTCCTGTTCCTGGAAGAAAACAGCAGCACCACCATGAGCCCTCCTTCTGCTGCAACTTGAAAAGCACCTGGTGGCGTTTTAAGAACTGTCAGTCCTTAAAAGAAGGATGCTTCTGTCTACTGTGCGCTTCCCAATCTTAGAGTCATGGCAATCTTCTCTCAGCCTTACCATGGTTTGTTTTTTCTGGGCAAAGTCATCCATCTTCACCTTCATGTTCCCCTTGCGCTGTTGACGCGGCAGCTTCTCAACCTCGTTCTTGACCTTTGAGAAGGGAAATGAGATTATCAACGAGTAACTTTAAGGCAAGGACAACCCCACCAAACGCTGTTAAACAGCTGGACCTCAGGCAACACCCAAAGAAAAGCAAGAGCTTCCTGCTAAAACACCAACTGCTTCCCTCTCAAGTTCTGCTATGAGAAATGCTGAGCCTGGAAGAGAGAGATGCAGGAAACCAACTTTCCTCCCTCCTCCTACTCCCATTTTTACCTCCTTCTTCATCTGCTTCAGCTGTTCCAGGAATCTGACATGGTCCCGCTCCTGCTCCAGGCGAATGCGCTTGGCCTCCTCCCGCCGGCGCAGCGAGTGATCTTGTTCCATCTTCTCAATCTGCTGCTTCTGCTGCCGTTCAAGGTTCTCCAGTTCAGTGTCATAGAACTTCTTCTTTGCCTGTATGGGAAGGGAACAGAGGTCAACCTCATCCTTCTTGCCTCTTCCATCTAAAAGTTTGTGGGTTTGTGTTTTTGTTCACTTGTTTTAAAAGAAGATAAAATAAGGGGGTGAGGGGCTGCCCTTGATTGAATCCTTGGCAGGGATTGAGCCTCTTTACTAAACACAGAGGAAAGAAATTTCCAGATAGCACCCCATGCAGCACACAGGGCAGTGCCAGTGCTAGCGTGAGTGGAAAGTGCTTCTGAACTTGTTCTAGTGCTGATGCACTTCAAAACTTCTGCTTACATCCTGATCGGCAACATCTCACTGGGACCCATAGCCCTGGGTGAATATCAGGCAGTGAAGCTCAAGCAGAACAGTTCTTTCTCTGCAGACAAGGATTTCCAAGTTTGAGGGCACTGCACTCCAACAGTGCCCTTGGGTCTGATCCCTCCCTGAGAGCTGCAGGGACGGAGCACCTGGGTGTCAACAAGAGCAGCTTGCAAACTACCCCAGGGAAAGGGTAAAGAAAGCAGGTTTGGGGCTTTTGCACATTGTGCTGTACGGTGAATAGATCTCACAAATGAGAAGTGACTTGCTGAGATGGGAATTCCCAGACGTGGCACATCAAGACTGTAGAAATACAACAGAGCACATGAATAAGCGACGGCTTCAGCCTGCTGCAAGAGGCTGGGGTTACCAGGTACGTGTGAGGTGAATTAATAAAAGGGTATTTAAAAGATGGCTCATGAAAGTGTTAAAGGGAATTATCTATAGAATTATTTTACTTCAACGGAAGCTGCCCATGCAGGGACTAAATATGTAAGCCCAGTTTATTCAATTTACATGCAAAGACTTGCCAGATTTCCTGCTGTCACATGCTGGCCACATTGCTTTCTTAAAGCACTATAACCTGTTTCTCGCAGTAGCCATGAACAGACACAAGAAAAGATCATTAAAGAGGAGAAGTCCAAAACAATCCTTCCCCTGCTATATCCTGCCAGCAGTGGCAGCCAGTGCTTCCCAAGCTGAGGACTGCACATGCTTAATGCCCACAAAAACCTCTGTCCTCCACAGACACATGCCATGCCTGAAATCCCAGAGGAGTTCCTCAGCAGTCCTGCTCCCTCTGGACGTGATGCCCCAGCACTGCTGCAACTCAGAGAGCATCGCCCTGCACAAGTGTTTGCAGGGCATGTGCAGAAGAAGAGTCAAACCAGCTGATACCCAGGAGCTTCCCCCTTCCACGTACCATCATTTCTTGCTCGAAGCGCCTGAGCATCTGCTCCAGCTGCAGCTGGTGTTTGCTGTTGAGCTGGGCCTGGTTTCGGTGCTCCTCCTTCTGAAGGAGGCGCAGCTCCCGCAGCTCCTGGCGCCTGCAGAGGGTTAAAATGGAGAAGGAGAGAGAAGCAGAGAGTCAGCCAAGTTCAGGGGCACATGCTTGAGTGGAGACTGCAGAATCAATAACCAGAGCACTTCAGGGGGAGTGAGAGCTGCACAGCTATCCTGCAGCACCCTGTCACTTGCACTCAGCACAGGCAGGAGGTAAATGCCAACTGACTGATGTGCTCTCAGGCTCTGTGACACCAGAGCACTGTGAGGAAGCAGGATGCTAATCACAATAACTTCTGGCAAACCATCAGCTTTCACAGGTAAGGCCTGTTAGCATTCACTGTGTCTCAAACAAGCCCTGTCAAAACTCCTAAGGTGATTCTGCAGGCACTGTTCCCCCAGCCAGCACCCAAACCACACATTCTGCCAGCTGGGTTAGTGCACACTGGTCTTCAAAACACAGCTCAGGCCAAGCTGGTGCTGCTCTGGCCTGGCCCCTGTGTTCTGCGTCCATTCTGGCTCACACCTGAGTGGCAGAAAGGGCAGTTTTCCAAAATTCAGACCTATCTGTCACAGCACTGCATCACTCCCCTCATCCAGCAAAAAGGAGCCTCTGCTTAGACAGTTGCATTTGAACCTGGTTGAGCTGGAATATACTGATGTACAAAAGGAATAGCAGCAGCAGCAGCTTCCTCATGCAGGATCCCCACCATGACCTCTGCTGCCATGCATTAGCCTTACACATCGAGTACAACCCTCCCTGGGTGCCCTCCTGGGAAAAGCACTTCGGAACAATTTCCTCTCTCAAAACAAACTCAAGCCCCATTAAATCAGCTGGTGCAATATGCAGTGCTCTCATCTGATCTTGCCTTCAAATCAAAAATTTGGCATCTTCCAAGAAACCAAACAAGCCTCATAAGTGCAAATCAAGATGCCAAGGGAGTTGTTCATGCCCACTAGCTAACCCCAGAGGAATAACCACTTCTGCCAGAAGGTGCTCAGGGACTTGATGCTTTCCATCCCAAGTCTCTATGTCTCTTCACACACCTCACAGATGGAGAAGGCACTGCTTAAAAAGAGGCCTCTTTCCAGGCATGCCACCACAGCTGAGTGGACCAGGAGAAAGCAGCTGTGCCTGGAAATTCCCTATATGCTATTACACATGGTAATATTGGGGTTATATGCGCTTCTCACGTAAGAACGAGTAGCTAATGAGCTTCTGCATAGATCTGATATTATGGCCTAGGAATAAGGTTGCCACAAGGACACACGGTGCTTGGGATGGATTGTATTCTCAGGAGGTCCCTCAGAGCAGCACAAGGGAGCCTAGATCAGGGCATCAAGCAAAACAGTTTGTATTTTAATTATTTTAAGGGCCTTTTAATTTCAGTGCTGCTACTGATAGTAACAGAGCTAGAAACAGAAGATTCTCTTCCTGAGAACACGTCATAGAGATTTGAAAGCTGTAAGGTCCACAAAGGAGTCATAAAGGCTGAAGCAGGGAGCGTACCTCCATGAATATTAAGTGATGCTCAAGGAGTTTGTAACTCCATTGGCCTTTCTGTTAATAAAGTCTGAGGAGATACAAGAACATGAAGAAGTGCATCTTGAGAAGATTTCTGTGCTTATTTCCATTGAGCTAGCACATCTACAGCCCTGGAGACACATTCAGTCATCCCAGAGGACAGAGCCAACCACAGCACAAGCTTCCCTCATCACAGCTTTGCTGCACCTTATCCCTGAGGCACATCCCTCATTTCCCTGCATGCAAACAGAGCTCAACCTGTGCAGCACAGCAGCCCTCTGCCAGCCAAGGAAAGGCTAAAAGAAGTTATGTCCACACTGGAGAGCTGTCTTGTCTAAGTGGGACCAAGACAGAAAATGAAAGGATATTAGGTCACTCCTGGATTTGCTTGCAGAGAAGAAAACCCTGCCCCGGCCAGCCCCCTGCCCTCCCTGCATCCTAGTGGCCCACTTGCCTGAGAAATCTCATCTCTTCATCCTTCTTCTCATCCTCACTGATGATCTTCGAGGTGGTGACGCTCACTTCAACTCCATCCACCACAAACTTGCGGGTGCGCTTTAACGTCTTCTTGTGCATCCGGGAATCCTGAGCTCAG
>NW_009929476.1:14637-21623 GCF_000696875.1 Nestor notabilis
ACTATGCAGCAGCCCCCCAGCTTATTGCACGGGGCGCTGAGCTGGAAGCTTCAGAGCAATTTTGATGCCATTGTTAATGAGGAACATAAGCTGGGAAACCACATCAAGCAAAAATCATCAGCAGATTTGGAGCTGCCCTTCAAACCATGCAGCCTTGCTATGATGCCACAGCACAGTGTGATTTCTACCCTGCAGAAACCCGACCTGAAGAAGAGGCAACCTACCATGTGAAGACCCTTCCCTCACCATATTCAACTAAAGCAAAGCCTGATAGGGAGCACTAGGATCCCTCCTTAATTGCAGCGCCAAAGAATCCACACAGCAGGAAGCTTGCAATGGTTCCTTTAAAGGCTCCTGAGCCTTCTGACTCACAGGTACCCCCACATCCTCTCAGGTGTGAGGCAGGCAAGGTCCTCACATCAGGCTGTGCTTGCAGATGGAGCCAGAGAAACAAGCCAGCCCTGCCCAAAGGCTCAGCACTCATGCCCCTCTGGTCCTCATTAAAATACTCCGCTAATCACAACCAGCTCTGAGCCCCTCAACGTGACCTCCACAAAGCACAGCCCAGGCTCACTTTCATTAGCATTGGCAGGGACAAGTGCCAGGAGCACCCGTCTTCTCCCAGCAGTGCCAGAGCAGGTCAGCATCCCTCTGCAGGGTCACCTGCTGGCTGAAGGACTACAACCAGGGACTGAGTTTCTTTGGCAAAAAAAATAAGGATATGAATGACTTGAATCATGCAGCCCTATGGGGAAAGCACAATGGTGCAATGAGCAAAGGCTCCCTGAAGTCCTCTTGCTCTTGCAGTGATGGCTATTAGAGATACAGAAGATGTCAGAAGAGCTTTATGTGAGCCTGAAAGGCCAAGAGCAAGCCCCTGGAGAGCTTGCCACAACACAGGAGTCAGACAAGCTCTGAGGGCACGCAGCTTGCCCACTGTGTAGCAACAGACCACTATAATAGCAGTGGTTCAACCAACAGAGCAGAAAGGTTTGCACGAGACCAGCCGAGGTCACAAAGGCTCTTACTGCCCCAGACTGAATTAAAACAGCTGGCTAAAACTCCTGCATTGTCCAAATGAGAAAATGCCAACATTGAGCTGTCTGTGCCAGCCTCTGTGCCATGAACACCCTCACTCGGTACCTGAGCCCAGTGACCTGGGGCTGCTGCAGCTGGGTAGCAGCAGTCCCCAGGCTCTTCCCCACTGTTCTCCCTCTGCCTTAGTCACAGAGCTACTCAAACATAGATATTAAACCAGAATTATTCCTTTTCTTCTGGTCTTTTCTGCTACCCCTCAGTGGCAGGCCAGCATCCTCTCCTGAACACAAGAAAATGTATTTTCAAACATTCCTGTAAAGTAAATTGCTCTCCAGAGAAGAATCTGACAAACTGTGCTCATATGTGATGCTGATTGAGTGCCCACACTTCACAGTGCACATTCCAGCGTGCCTCCTCCAGCTCCCAAGGGTTTCAGTCAAAGCTGTGAGCTCCCAGGACCCACACAGGTCAGACCTCAGAAAGTCAAGCTAGATACTCAAAAGAAGGTGTTCCTTCCAGAAACAGTTGTATTTGAGAAAGTTTGGGTTACCTTTCCAAAACCCTACCCATCTCCTTCTGCGTATGTCTGACCATTTTTTCCTGCCAGTTGCAGTCTCCCATACTCACCTGTAGATTTCTTATTCCTAATCTTCCTGAAAAATAGAAAAAAAAGACCTGGATGCTTTTCACCAGAGCTTTTTATTTATTTTTTTTCTGGACTAAATTATAAGCAACTGGAAAAAGAGTCTGGTAATAAAAAGGTCACCTTAACTTTGCAGTTTAGCCTGTGACAAAATGCATGTAATAGTTAATGCTTACAGCCAGAAATGGTTTAACTCTTTGCTGCCCCTTCTCTTGCTGCAACCTGCCTGGCACCCTGTGCACAAAACCCAGCAGCACCAGGAACATGAGCAAGGGCAGAGCAGAGGAGTTTAACCCCATGAAGCTAAGGCTGGGCAAGCAGCCTGGCTGAGAAGGGAGCAGCACAGCCTGGTACCTCCCCTCCATTCACTCACAGCTCATTGTGCAAGGAAGAAGCTTCAGCAGAGCATCTTCCCCAGGGCCCTCCGGCAGCATCACTCCTGCAGAATAGCTCTGCTCGAACGCCTTGCTCGGAGAGATGCCATTTACTCTGCTCTGAGCAATACCTCTGGCTGAGGCAACTCAAACCGTGACCTAACATGACCATGTCTTTGAGACTTACTCCCTGTAAAACCCAAGAATTCCTTTCCTTTTCTAGGGGAGCAACTGGGGAGAGCAATTACATGTGTGGCATCATATTCATCTTCGGCTGGCCTCCAGGAGACCAGGTATCATGGGAAAGGCAGTGAGGAGGGGTAAATTGCTAGGCAAGAGCATTGCACTTCCCTCATTAAAGATCCACATTAATTGCAGGCTCCTGAAGGGGATGCTGGCTCTCATGCTCACAGCAGGAGACAGAAAGGGAGGAAAGTTTTGCCAAGAATGGTTTTCTCAGCACGTTTCTGTGCCGGGAAGCTATCACTCATGCAGGCAATTGGATAAAGATCTTGTGCAACACATCACTTTGCCCCCTCAAGTCACACACATTTCTTCTCCTGAAGCTCAGCAAATAGCATTCCAGTTATTTTGCCTCTTCCTCCAAGCCGTGCTGACCTGGCGGGCTCTGGCTCACAAGCATTCCCAGCCTCCAGAAAGCTTTAGCAAAAGCCAAGAAGCCTGGGAAGTCCTCATGCAAGTTACTGCTGACACAAACCAGGTCAGATGTATGGCAGGTTGGAAAAATTAAGAGAGGCACTAGCCCAAATAAGCTTTCTCCTGGGGCTAGGTGTTCTAAGAAAAAGCAGCAGAATGATTGCAATGGATAGCTTAGGAAAACACATTCTGGGTTTCATGCTTGTCCTTGCTCCGACTGTGTATGACTGCACAAGTCAGGTGAGTGACATGGTTACTTCACGTTTCCCAAGGACCCAAAATAGCTACAAAATATTAGACCTTCCATTAGATTTCAGCAGTCTGGGACAGCAGAGGACACATGTACCTGCAGCAGCTCCACCAAGAGCTTCTCCTTCACTTGAGAACATACCACTTGCCCATGGCACAGTTTAACCCAGCAGTATGTGCTGTGCCAGCTGGAGCCCAGCTGGGACAGGCATCCCATAGACAGGGAAAACAAACTGTCAAAGGCTTTCCCCCTCCTTGCTGCCCCTGTGTTTATTTGCAGAGCTCCAAGCCTGAACACACATACTGCAAGCACCGTGTCCAGCCTTCCCAGCCATCTCATCAAATAGCACCAGGGTGGCACATCGGTGGTCTTTAGCATCGTGCTACAGCAAGATTCCCAGACCCTCTGTCCTCTCCTATTTTACCTGCTCCCCACCTTCAAGCACAGGGCAGACTAGGGACAACTCACTTTCTCCTCCTGTAGTCAAAGATCAACCCCTTGTAGAGTACAGCATGTTGCTTTCTCAGGAAGGAGTTTTAGGTGCTATGGCTGAAGTGTGCATGTGCTCAGCCTCTCAAGGAAAGGATCTGAATTTCAGTTCTGAATTTCAGGACTTGGCTAAAGAGGGAACCTCAGCACTTTTCAACAGGGGGTTGCTGCTCTTCCTTCTCCACATCCTCTGCCCACTACTCACCTTCATGGAGATGGAGCCACTCTCCCTGTTGAGGGACAGGTCAGCAGACAGTGAGATGGTGAGGTCCATACTTTCGGAGGCTGAAGTGCTGCCAGAATCTGAATCCCCTTTGGACCGGCTGCCAGGTATCAGAGCTGAGGAATCCAAGCTCCCATTGGCAAGCTTCTCCTCTGTGAAGTTCTCCAGGTGGCTGCTCTCTGGTCGCTCCCCGATGCTCTTCCGCTCCTTGCTGCCAGGTCTGGGCTGCTTCTCCCCTTCCACTGAGTTACTGACCTGTCCAGGCTGCAAGATGATGTCTGGCTTGCCCTGGGTGGCCGAGGTGGCAGAGCTGGCAAGGGCTTTCGTGGAGTGGTTGCTCTCCAGCTTGTCATTGTCAGCGTTTATCCTCTCACATTGGACTTTATTGCTACGTCCATCCATGGCCTCCTTGCCAGTCCCCACAGGCCCGTTCACTGCCTTGGGCAAGGGAGAGTCTGGAGGCTTCTCCCCATCAAAACTCAACTGACTTGCCTCAGAGGGGTCCCGCTTGTGCTTACCAGGGGGCTGGAAAGACAGCAAAGGGAAGGCATTGGGGTTTACACCACTGCTTTAACACAACTGCAAGAACTGCAAGTCCCCAAACTTCAGAGCAAAGTCACCCACAGCTGAAGAGTTACTGGGAAGAAATTTTCCCTTGCAGAACATATGCCCTGGGATATCTTTCTCCAGGTTTGTGGTCCCAAGGACTGTGAACGCTGGCTGGAAGCAAACAGCACAGTGGGGAAGCTCCAGAACCTGCAACTTCTTAAGAGGCAGCCTGGAAGTTTGCTTCTCAAACACTTCTTTCCATAGCTAACTCCACCATGGATTAATCACTGTCCTTTGCCACAGATGAGGGAGGTCAAAGCATGGTACCCAGCAAAGCTGCCCAGGCAGCCACCAAAAAACAGCCCCTCCTTGGCCAAGCAACTACTCCCACCTCCACCTAATGGGGCCCAGAATAGCTGTAAACCAGCTTTTTGGATCCTGGAAAAGTTGCTGGGCTCTTTCCCCCCCACAGCCACATTGACAGATTCGCCAGTGTGGGGCCCAGAGCGCTCACCGAGGCAGACTCCAATGACTCATCTTCTTCTGCTTCATCCCGACTGTCCTCAATCTCTTCCATCACCTCAGCCTTGGCCTCGGCCACCAGCTCACGCAAGGCCCGGTTGCTGGTCACCTTGCTGACAAAGGGATGCTGAAAAGCCAAGCACAATGTGTGAGGTGGCCAAAAAACAGACTTTGTGAGCTTGCAGCCAAGTGAGCACACAGGGACCGTGATGGCAAGGACCACTTCTTGCTTAAAACAACTGCAGAGACCTAAAGATATAATTCTTACCAGTGTCACCACACTTAACCCCCAGATGAATCAACAGATACGAGCTGCATGTATGAGGCAGAACAAGAACGAACACGATGCTGAGGCTAAGCACCAGCTCTGTGCACAGATGCTCAAAGCGTGGTGCTTGGCAGAGCTGCTTTATGTCAACGTCCTCCAAACAAAAGCACCAGCTGCATTTAGACAAGGGGTTCTCGCTGCAGAGGAGACATCTCCTCTCTCCACAGGCAGGCTGAGCTCCAGCGGGCAGGTCCAAGCCCAGAGTGTCACCAGGAGCGGGGCATGAGCCAGCCTGCAGGGACCCTGGGTGCAAATAGAGCATGGGGGAAAGGTTTGATTGAAATTGGGCTCAAATTGCTCAGCACACACAGCGGAGTGTTTGTGTTGAGCTTCAGCAAAAGGCTGGGGAGTCCCTTGGGTTTGCAGGGACTGTTGCATGATTCCTCCTGCCAAGTGCAGTCACTGGGGAAAACCATCTTCCAGATTTTTGCTATTGTTTTGGAAGTGGACGGGAGGAAAGGCATTGAATGTAAATCTGGGACAACCAGGTATAATCCAAGCTAGCTGCCACATGGGTATTTTCAGGCAATGGAAGCCATTTCTATTCCAGCTTTTGTCCATAGGGGCTCTGCAGTTTGCTCCAAATGGAAAAACACTTTTCTTTTTTGGAGCATTTTAGTGGCTGAAAAGTACCATGAAGTTTCTAACCAAGACAAAAAATAATCTGAAACCAGTCTGGGGCCATCAACACTTTTGTGAGGTGTTTAACTCTCCTCAAGGAGAATCAGGCTGTACAGACAGGGGTAGTTTGGACACTCACAGACTCAGGCAGACACAGACACCAGGCACAGACCCAGCCCAGAGGCTGATGCTGGTCCCTACCTCCAGCAGCTGGGCAGCACTGGGCCGGGTCTCCGGGTTCTTGTCCAGTGCCTTCTTCAGGAAGTCTCTGAACTCCAGGGACCTGAAAACACAGTCACTGTCAAAAAGTTCAGAGGGAGGAAAGGCCCTGAACGTCACAGGGGTCTGCTCGATCCCTTTGCATATAGTGTCCCCGTTTGCAACTGGCCAGAATCATCATTTCCCTCCCTATGTGGGAAATCCTGTGCTCAGCTATTCTGATTGGAATAGCTATTCTGATTGGAATAGGAGGATCAGCAGCATGGCCAAGTGAGGGACTAGATTTTGCCTCACCTGCTGTGGCAACAGCCAGAGGGGCTGAGCACTGGGCACTGTGCCCCAGGGCCAAGACAGAGTTAGGAGAGGACACCAGCAGTTATCCTCCAAAGGGAGTCCATGGATAGAGCTGCTTGTACAAGGATGCTCCAGGATCCATCCCCACAGCTGCAAGTGTGAAAGGATGGCTGTGAAGGACCAGGAACCCCATAGGAGGGCACCCTCAGCCTGCAAAGCACAGCTCTGAGATAATGAACATGTCCCTGACCTGAGCTGCCTGCTCCTGCTGGGTTTTGATGTTGGGATGCTGCTTGCTACCTGAGCTGCTGTAACAGTGCTCTCCCAGTAATTTGCTGCTATCATGCAGTCGGTTTTATCACGATTAAAGAAAAATCTGCTTGGACTTTTTAAATGAAGAAGAGACTTTCCAGACTGCAGGAAAGAAATTCTAGAGCTCTTGGCCATCTCCAGGTTTAGAGGAAAATCTGCCTTTCATTCAAAACCAGGATGTTCTGAAAGCAGCCAAGAGATCACCCTCACTTCAGCAGGGCTGTGGGTGGGCAGCAGCTCCCCCCGTGCTGCCTGCACCTCATCACAGTGTCAGCACAGTCATGACACAGAGCTCGATTCCTATGCTGGGTTCTCAAATTAAACAATACTAACGAAAAGATTGTTTTTTTCTCTCTTGACACACTGTGTAAGTTGGGAAGTGTGCACTCTGCTGCCCAAACCCCCTCACCATTTGGAAGGGCAGCTGAGCGTGGGGGGGTCAGACTTGGCACTCATCCACAGGACTC
>NW_009929476.1:21654-30043 GCF_000696875.1 Nestor notabilis
GCTCATGATGGGGCGGCTCGATCTGGGCCATTTCAATCAGCGTGATTCCCAGGGACCAGATATCTGCCTTGTAGTCGTACGGAGTGTCCTTCATGGTCTCGCACATCACCACCTCTGGGGCCATCCTGCAAGGGGCAGAGCAAGGAGCAGGGATGGGGAGGGATGACACCACTGAAACATAATGTGAGGCTTGCCGCAGCAATTAAATGCTTTAAATAATCCACAGCATTCCATAAAACCCAGCCTTTTCTCCTAGCTCTGGGTTTCAGAAGCAGCAGCATCTTTTCTAAGGGATCCAACTCCCTCCCTCTTCTGCAGACCAACCGAGACAGCCCATAGAAACCCCCAGGCCATTGACATCTGGCACGGATGTTGCTTCAGACAATAAATTAATCCTCGCCGAAGCCGTTCCTTCAGCAAGTCGGGTGATTTAGAGATTGAGTTTCTGGAGCAAGGAGTTGTTCCCATGTGCTTGGAGCTGCTTCAAAGCCCACTCCACCCCCCGGGGCCAGGGAGCGGGGAGCACACACACGCAAGCACATGTGTGTCCTTCACTCCTGCAAGCCTGGACCATGGTGGCCCCTCGGTAGCTCAGGGCACCGTGACATCAGGCAATGGTCCTGCACCACTGAGGCTGCTCACTGCTCCCTTCAGCAAGGGAAACCCTTGCACATGTGGACACTGGCCAAGACTCCTTGTTAACATCCTCCCACCCATGGTAAGGCACTATGGTCCATCACATCCCAAAGGCCAACCGCTCCCTGCTTCTGAGCAAGCCTGATTTTCAGGAGAGTGAAGCTTCTCATGAACACAGGGTGTCTTAGCAAGCAGGTCACTCACCAGTAAGGGGTGCCAATGAAGGAGTCTCGCTTCTGCAAGGTTTTCATGTTTTTGGCAGACACTCCAAAGTCAGCTGCAAAGAGCAGTAACATTAGATGCTGCAAGAACACTGAAAGACTCTTCTAAATTAGCAAACTTGGCTGAAATGCAGGTTTAAAAGCAAATACACATTTAAAGCAGGAACATGATACAACGTGCTGCTTCCTCTAAATAGAGCATCAGAAATTAAATTTGCTTTTGAATACATAAGCACCAGGGCTTTCCTCCTCCCATGTACTATAAGACAGGGGCATAACAAGTCACCCCTACTGTAACCCAAACCCTACACATCTAGAGGGAAGCTGAGCTCTTTTCTACAAACAAACAAAAGCAGAGCCATGGCAGACTACTTTCAGGACTGCTATTTCATCTCAGAAAGTCTCATTCTACACCAGAAAAACCAAAGTGCTGTTACATTCTTTTCCCTTCAGCCCCATTCACAGCAGCCACGGCATGATGCCTCACAATGAGTCTGTCCCTTCTATAGAGAGCTTCTGAAGCCAACCTGACCTAAATCAAACTGGTAAGACCTGCAAAAGGTACTTGGAGTTTGCTCTCCAAGACAGTCCTGGTGACCTCTGGAGGAGCTGTTATCCATCTGCATCCTGGGTTTAGGAATGTTTCTATCTTCCCAGGCTGACTCCTGGTCTCCATCAGCACCCACAGACACAACCCAAGAGCACCCCACAGCTACCAGCACCCCTCATCAGAGTCCAGAAGAAGATCTGCATCTTTCTGACCAGTCCCTACAGAAAAAGCTACCTTCTCATCCCCCAGCAGGTAGCTGGATGTCAGTTTAACTCAAGTTGATTGGCAAACCAACCCTTTGGCAAAACTCCCCCTGTCACCACCAGACCTGCTCTGGAGATAAGACGAATTCTTCAAGCTCCCAGCCCTGCCAAATGGCACCCTGCACAGGATGCTCAGCAGGCCAAAAAGCATAAAAGTTGAGTTCAAAGAGGGATTGAACAAATTCACACAAGGAAGGTCCATGAAGGGCATGAGCACAGCTGTGGCACAGGGAAGCTCGGTGCCTGACTAGGGGCTAAGCACACAGCTCACTATCAGACTGAGCCTCCCACCTTCTGCCTGAGCTCAGCAGCAGCAGCAGAGTAGCTGATGTCCTGTAGGCAACACAGAAGGCAGAGAGCATCCCTCAATCCTGCCATGCTTGGGCATGGCTGAACACTACCATCCAGCTCCCAGCAGCACATGGCTGGGATTAACAGCGGGAAATGGTCCCAGGCAGCTCTCCCATTGAGCGTGCCAAGCAAGTGCTTGCCATACTCTTGTGCCGGGCAGCTCACCGAGCTTGATGTCCCCATCCTGGGTGAGGAGCACGTTGCCTGCCTTCAGGTCACGGTGAATGATCTTCTTGCTGTGGAGGTAATGGAGGGCTTCCAACATCTGACGGCAAATCACTTGAATCTGGGGTTCGGTCAGGCCGCGGTCCAGCTCTGCGGGAAGGAGAGAGCTGTTAAACAGGGCAGGGATTGGAGCGATGCTCTACACAAGCGGCAGGAAGGCACTTGCTACCCAGCAGGCCATTTAAAAAACATTGTCCATGGGTCAAAGTCATGGCAGACCAATGCAAATCAGCTTGTTAAGGTAATCTATTCCCTAAGCCAGCACTCAGCACAATGCCTGCCTGATTGGAGCTGCTGGTTTATAGCTCCCTCCCAGGGATGCTTGGCTGAGGCATCTGGCCCAGGAATAGCGGATAAGGGGAATGAAAGGGGGAGCCAGGCATGCCTGTGATGGGGGTCTGAACTGCAAGTTCCCTGCTTTAAAGAATTTCCTAAAGGAGGCACAAGTTTTAAGGCTGAATCAAAGATGACAGATTTGTGTCCATACTTCTCCTGGAAATAAAGTGAGGTCTTTGGAAATATCAGAGCTGAAAGGGAATAACCTCTGGGGAGATGCAGCTCTGCCCCAGGGGCTCCAGGCAGGAGGTGGAGGGCATCAGAGCATCACATTCACCATGTGGATGGGATGTCACTGCCCCTGGGGTCCATAACCATCCTGGCACAGAGGGGCTGTGGTACCAGCCAGGGCTGTTTCGGGGAACACCCGCACACTCCCAGTCCCAGTGGCTCTATGTGGAAGGGAGGAGTTAAAAATGGGAAGATTCCTGGAATTTCTGCAAACTGCAGTTTATTCGGACGCTCTGCTGCTTCACCAGATGACCGATACCATACGGAGAAGTCAGTAAGAAGATCCTGGGAGATTCATCATGACAGATTAAACATCTCAGCCCTGTTGCTCTTCCCAGGAAACTGTGGGAACATGAACCCAAGACCCAGTACCTCAGATAAATATTTAAAGCCATCTTTCCCCTCCAGCCAGACTCTCCCTTCTCCCCATGCCTTATGATCTGCTGATGCCAGCAGCATTTAAATCACAAAAGGACATCAAAGTAGCTCAAGAAACACTCCAGGGCTGCCACACCTTCTACACCAGGTATGAAAATAGGCAAACTCATGGGAGAGAAATGGTAGCTGGAGAAGCTGGGGCACCCACATCTGCCATCTGTCCATAGGCTGCACTTGAAAGCATACCAGAAAGGAGCCCAGCATCGCACACTGCACTCACCCAGCATAGTGGCATCCACCGCCCCGCCTGGGCAGAACTCAATCATGATCTGGGGAAACAAAGAGAGAGGAATTAAAGTCTGAGCAAAGCCCACTGGGTAGGGAAGAGGAGACAAAAACATTGGGGTTTGCTTCCCCACATGGCGAATCTGCCCCTTTGCCACATACGGGGATGCAGAGGCTTCTGTGCTCCCCAGGACACATCCTCCCAGGCATCCCCAGCACCAACAATCACCGAAGCCCCGGGGCAGGATCCAGCACATCGCCCTCAGCAGCCATCTCAGAGGGGCAGGACTGTCCCCACCGCTGTGACACCCCCAGCATCGTGCCTGGCCCCGTACCTGGACACCCACCCCAAGCAGACAGCTTCAACTCCGGCTTCCTTGCTATTTACATCTCTTCCCATTGCATTTTGGAGCGAGGGCTGCTCCAGAGAGCAGCCTTGCCAACAGGATGAGATAGCTGTCATAGCTGGGAGCTGACGTGGCCACGAGAAATCAGGCAGGGTTTTCTTTGGCAAATAAAACATGGGGAGGGCTGGCAAGCCTTAACTTAATTTTTTTTTTTGCCCCATTGCTCCACAGTTCGTTGCTCTTTTGATTTTGAGCTATTTGAGGAGAAACTATGTCAATAAAGAGGTTGTGTACATTCACCAGACTGATGCTGTTTCTATTCAAAGGATGTGCAGAGTCCTGTCAGTCCTGTCTGGTCCCTGCTGCCCCCCCACTTGTCCTCTCCCCTCTGCACAAACTCAGCCAGAGCATGGGTCAGGGCTCAGTGCCAGCCACAGCTCCCCACTACCCTTAGGGCAGGCTGCTCAGATGAACAGATTAACGTCTCAAGCAGCCACGGGTCTCAAGCAGTTCACGGGTTTCACCTCCGCAACAAGCTCTTCTCCTTGTCGTGGCGACACAGGACAACATACCAGAGAGGTGAAATGCCAGAGTTTATTTTGAGGACAACGACTGAGCAAACCAAAGGCAGCATTTACCAGCACAGCTCTCTAAGCCATTTAAGCGAAGGTCACATGCAGCGCTAAGCACTGGACCAGGAGCCAAGGGGAGAAGGTTCAAGCTCACTCTTTCCCATGGTGTAATCCTACAACTTCAGGCAAATCACATCCCACCCTTTGGTTCTGCAGTTCCTACACATGGACAAGAGAAACACTACTATCAACTTGGACCACAATAGAAGAAACAACTGCTTTGTTTTGGTGGAGAAGGAGGAGGAGGATCAGTCAGAACTGCTCTAAAAGAATCGTCCCAGGAACAAGAGTTAGAGAGGAGACAATGCTGAGAAAAGAAACCCAGGCAGGTTGGGCAGCATGACACAGGCTCTGTTGGAGGAAGTGGAGAAGAACAAACCAGGGGCCAGGGCTGGGGAAGCATTTGAAGCAGGCAGATGGAGAGAAGCAATTGGGAAGACATTTGAACCATTTGCAAACCAGGAGAACAAATCTGCGCTGATGCCGGTTTGCTGTGGCTCCAGAAAAAACAGTGTAGACCTATCCCACGTGTCTGACTGTCACACCTCTGAACTGCTCTGGCTAGAAGAAAACCTGCCTTACAAATGATCCTATCTCATCACTGAATCACAGTCCAAGGGTTATTTCATCTCACATGAGCAATCCTTTCCTGCTCCTGCTGATGCAGGCACCTCAGGAACTCACCTGCCCAAAGAGGTGAGACTCCAGGTTCAAGCAACAACCAGTAGGTGCAGAAGGCCTGAGGAGAAGCTTGGCTGTGCTACCAGGCTCAGCGCTTAAATTTAAACAAACTTCAAAAAACCCACCTCAAATCATCTGCTAAAGTGGCCTTTGCCGCCAGGGTGCTTTCATTGCTAATGCTCAGCTTTACAGCCTCTGCCTCTCTGTCTCCCCCCAGCTAAACAAAGCCCCCTGGCATCTCACACAGCTCCTCTTAGCCAGCCCTCCAGACTGAGAACAGTGATTTTCATTTTGAGGGGTGAGACACATACAGGGCAGCCAGTTGGGTGACAGCCACAGCCACCCGTGAGCCTCCACGGGCAGATGCTGTGCCAAGGTCTCTTACCAGGGGCATGGCTGGCGCAGCCAAAGCGTGCTCTGGTCAGACATACTGAGCTTTTAAAGGGGGAAGGACCCAGCACAACACACCCACCTCCGGATCCATGTGAGATGCATTTTGTCTCAGAAAGTTTCATTTGGGTTTGCAGTCTAACAATGAGAAAATTAGGGAAATCAGTCCATCTGAACCAGTACGACCATGTACGTTTACGCAGGCACAGCAGGCTGCAAGCCAGGCACTGGGAATATGGAAAATATGGAAAACTTCAAAATACGCGTTTTCAACAAGGGCAGAGATGCCAAAGAATAATTACGGGTGCGGCCAGATTGCCTGAGCATCCAAAAACCTAATGGGCTCGTTTCAGCCCAGAAAACCTGATTTAAACAAATGCAACCGGCAATCCCATAGCTCATACACCACACACGCACTTCCTTCCAGGAGTAAGGCCTGCCTGAAAAGTGTTTTGCCACTGGAGCAGGTAGGAAGGCAGCAGCAGCACATAGTGTGTGTGCGAGCTGGGGGATGCAGGAAGCTCATGGAGAGCAGAGGCTGCACAGCGGGTCTGACACCCTGGGGTGGGCAGCCTGCCACTCTGGCCATGATGAGGGCTGAGCTGGGAGGATCCTAGAGGACAGCTGTTGAACAAGAGCCTGTGCATCTGTGCAGTCAGGATTTAGGACTGTTTCCTTGCTTTGGTATGTGGGCTGACAACCAGTGTCCCCAAGCCACAGCTGGAGCAGTAACTGCTCTGGTGAGAGAGTCAACCTCAGCGCTGCACTTCGCCTCTCTGCACCGCACTGGGCTGCTGCCCATGCTGTGCTCTGCTGTCCCCAGCAATCCCCCTGTGACCCAGCACTGAGCTAGCTGAGTCACAGCAGCTCCACAAAACACAGGTTTCACACACCCCATCCCGAAAAAGCTTCTGTAGCCTTGTGAACCATGGATAGGAGACCCAGGGGGTCTCTGCCCCACTGCTGACAGCCTGAAAATGCCTCCTTTACCCTAATTATAGCTGGGGAGAGCACCTACACCCCCTCCTCCTTCCGCACGGGGTCTAGACAAGGTGAGTCTGAGCACGCTGAGGGGTCTGCAGTGAGCAATCTGAAACATGGCTGGAGCAAACATCCTGTTGATAACGATTTCCTCCGCACAAGAAATCCAGGGACTTCCTTGCTGCAGGCTGCCCAGCCCCTCTGCTGCACTGGGCTGCTGGGGGGACACGCGGCAGCAACAGGAGTTCTCCCTCCTACTGCCACCTCAAAGCTGTCATAAATCCCTGGGATTATGCACTGTTGGCATTCTTGTTTTCAAAATCCAGGGGCAGCTGCAACTGCACCTCACAGGCACATGCAGAATTCATCACTAGCTCTCATCACTGAGCTGTGTGAGCAACATGACCTTCCACCACTGCCAGAGCCCCACAGTCTCAGCTCCAACATCATGGCCAAGAAACCCAGCCAGTGTGCTGGGCTCATTCACAGCTCCACAGGGATGCACGAGTTGCATGCACAGGAACAGTTTTGGGCAGCTGGTTTATAGACAGAGAAAGGAACTCACTCTGACTACCTCTCAAAACCTTCGTACCACAGTATGAGGACTGAGATATATATATATTTTTTTGATATATAGATAATACATGTATTGATTTTCTTTTTTTTTTAAAAAAAAAGGACCCTTTTTTTCTACACCTTTAGTGAAACTGCTGAATAAAGAGGCCCGCATGCAGAAGCTACATAATCTTTCCCTTTCAAGAAACTTTTACATGGACAAAATGAAATGCATGCTTAAATCTAAAAGCAAAAGTCCACTCAAGTTAAAGAGCTTTTCTGGTGACCTTGATTTCTCCCAGTGGCTCATCCTAATCCTGCCTTTAGGCACAGCAGGATCTGGAAGCATTTTGTAGCCAAAGTGGAAGCAGGGCATGCAAAGGGGGCTGGGGCTGTTTTCTGAGCTGCGTGAGTAATAAGCGACTGCCTGGGAAGAGAGGAAGTAGGGTCCAGTGAGCCTGGGGTTGCCCAGGAGAATAAATATACATACATATGTATGAAACAACTATGGCTTAAATTAAGTGCTTTTAAAGATGCAGGTCTTCAAGTTGTACCTGAGCGAGGGGGCATTACGTGTTATAAGACTTTGCATGACTTTGCAGGTCAGGGCAGCATGTTTGACACTCTGCCAGGAGAGAGAAACCCTCCAGCACCTCACACGAGGCAAGGGCTGAAGGGACACCGACCCTGAAAACAAACAGGATGAATTACAGCCCAAGGCAGTTTCTGGGTCTGACAAACCAGAAGCGGCATCTCCTGCCCAGGTACCAAAGTCCTCTAGGGTAGGACTGAGTGCCTGCTCCTCGCTCCTGCCACCCTGAGGAGGACTGGTCCTGCCTCCTGGGTGTGTTTGAACTCCTAGAACTTTCTACACTAAAAAAAATACCAAATAAACAAATAATAATAGTAATAAAAAAAAGGCAGCTTATCTTGAAAGGTATTTTTACCAAGCACTGCACAGTCGCCGAGGGTGGAACAACTGATGTCCCTGAACTGAGGTTTGCAATTGAAGCCCAATTAAGAGGAGAGGACCCACCCTCGGCCAGCTCTTACTCATCCGATTGGCATGTCAGAGGGCAGAGGCCCACGAACTGTTCCCTCTGCAGCAGCACTGGGGAAATGCCTCTTCCAGTCAAAAAGGGAGAGCAGGGGAGAAAAGGAAAAGCTGAGAAAGACGGGGGCAGCTCATCTCAGCACTGGTGGCCCTGGGCAACCAGGCATTTCCCACGAGCACAGCAGGCTGCACAGGGAGGCCACCAGGTCCCATACAATGGAGGACCCTTGGCTGGCAGCCCAGTTGCTCCCAAGCCACTGGAAGTGGCTGGGG
>NW_009929476.1:30074-39280 GCF_000696875.1 Nestor notabilis
GGTGCCTGCAGGCTTTTCCTGTGACTGCTGCTTTTGCAGTGGCACACTGAATAGTCCAATTGCTTTGGAGGCATAGTGGTGCTCCAGAGCATCAGGCATTACTACACGGATGCACACCATGCTTAGCACTGTAATCACCCAGCAACCTCCCTTCTCAGGGCCAGCGGGCACGGAGGCTGCCTGTGTCCCCAGGATCTGTCTGCTGCCAGATCCACCCTCCCTGGCCCAGAACCTGCTTCAAAACTGAAGTACTTCAGCAATTTCCTCTCCTAATCTGCAGCAGAGGGTTTCATTTTGCTGCTTTAAGCGGCTGCCTGCTGCCAGGGAAAAAGTAACCAGCAGCATCCTGCTGTGGTGACAGCCTCCATCAGCCACATGTAGCCTCTTGGCCATGCCATGTTAATGGGGCAACTTAGAGGCATCCTTGTCACCCACAGCCAGAAGCACCCTGCAGCGCAGCCCCAAGCTCGCCTGCCTTGTATCAGCATGGAGAGTCTGGGGAGATAAGTAAATGTGGTGAAGTAAACTGTGCTTCATTTAGAGCAGCTGGCGAGGAGAAATGCTCTCCAGGTTGCCTCCTTGCCAGCCTCACAACAAGTGCCAGTGCAGGGGAACTAGAGGACCCTGCTTGTGGTGGGTTGTGGGTGGAAAGGGGGAAAGAAACCCCCTTTAGATGAACTTTACAATGCTGCTTTTTAGGCTACAGTGAGAGAACAGGCCCTGCTTTTTTGTAGGGGGATTGCCCAAAGAGGGAAGTCTGGGTCCTCCTCCCACCACAGCAAAACTGGTGCTGGGAGGTGAGAAGGCGGCCGAGGCATCACCACCTTGGGTGCAAACCACAAGGCATGCACTGCTGCCGGCATTTCAACAGATGACTGCATTGAGTAATAGCTGTTGCCACTGCAGCTGCAGACCTCTTCCCCTCTCCCTGTCTGCCCCACCAGTGGGATAGAGGCAGGTCGGTCCCTACGGCAGAGCCCCATGGGGACAGCTCAACAATTTCCCTGCACTGTGGCCACTGAGGGCAAAGGCTTCGGCCACAAAGCCCAGAATCACCCTTCCATGGTCAGAAATGGACCCAGCACAGCAAACGCACAGGCAGGGTCCTGGGCACTGATGGCACATGAGACCTTGCATCCCCTCCCCAGTACCATGGGAAGAGCCCACCTTGGGAACAGCACCCTATGTGTGCTGCCCCAACCCACCCAAAACATTTCCTCATTTCCTGGTTTCCTAGGGGTCAGAACCTCCTTTCCCAGGGCAGGACCAGGGTTCCAGGAGGCCCCTCACAAAGCCCACACCATGGCATCTGTAGCATAGGATGATTCTCCTGGCATCACAGGTGGTGGTGGAAAGACAGGAGGAAACTGTCTAGACCTTCCCATCTGTGACAGGGTACAGAGGAGTCACAGCAAGGCAGATCTTTCCTCCTTGCATTTGGATCATACACCATGGGAGGCTCCTTTCCAAGCCCTGCAGGAGCAGTGGGAAGCCAAGAGCCCAGACAGTCTCTAGGGCTTTTGGTCTCAACTCAGAGGCAAAGGAGACCGAGCAAGTCCAGGAAAGCATCTTCCTACATCCCTCAGACCCGGTTCTAAAACAGGAGGAAAATTTCCTGCCCCATTACTTGCAACGGGTGTTCATTAGCTACTGAACACCAGCTTTCCCATCCTGTTCTTCAGTATCAGTCACGCAGCAGCTTGCTGGTGGCCATCCCACACTGCTGCTTAGCACCCTAATACACATGCCATGGAAAACACAGGACTGACAACAGCCAGCTCTGTTGTCAAACTCTGCGTGTTACTGTGGCACTGAGAGGACACGGGTGAGGTCAGGAGCATCTGTAGCGGGGGCTGAGATCTACAAAACACCCTTAGTGGGGACACTGCTGGTCCAGCAACACTGGCTGCAGCAAAGATGAAGTGTTGCACAAAGAACATAGATGGCCATTTGCCCAAAAGCACACAGGCAGATGACTGATCTAGATGTCAAGCTCCACTCCGAGACCACTCTGTGCCAGAGGCACACAGACAAAGCCCAGTCCCACATGCACGGCAGCCACCTGGGATGCAGACTGCAAGCTCCATGTGTACCCTGAGATACCAGCACTGCCTCCAGAGCCCAGTTATGGCTGGACACATGGGGAGACCCCATGAAAAGCTTGTATCCTGCCCCACTATCTGTCAGGGCTTCCAACTGCACCAAACACCCAAGCACAGGGTGAGGAGCCACCCCCACTTGGTTCCATCCTCTGTCCCTTCAAGCCCATCATGTCGCTCGAGCTGATGGGCTGAGCCCATCCTCATGGCTCCAGCAAAATCTCTGAACACGTTTCTACCTCCCAGGACTGAGAAAGGGGCTTCAGCTTCTGAGTGACACAACCCCCAGAGGACAGAGCTGTTCCTCACTGGTGGGAAGAACACAGGGATATATTTAGGCACAGAAACCGCATTTAGCCACGGTCAAGGGGCATGTCCTTTACTCCATCTGCTTGACATCTGAACCCAGGTTCTGGTGGTTAATGGTGAAGCTATGCTGTCCAGCTGGCTGCAAGAGGAGATGAGCAATACCAACCAGCCCTCCCAGAAGAAGCTCCCCTCTGTCCCCCATAGCATGCAGGACCACATGGGCTGGTTTTGGGGAGCACCACCTTGGAATCAAGGGCTGTGCTGACTAGTGATTTTATTTGTAAGCATGCTGAGTCCCCCCATTATCTTGGCCAGCCTGCCCTGCTCCGACTGAAGTCCAAGAAGCAAGTTTACATTATGGAGCAGAGGGAGGAGGTGGATCGCATTCCTACACCTACGTAACTTGGCACTTTCCCCACCACCCTCCTGCCCAATGCTTTTCACCCAACACAGGCAAAGAGGCTGTAAGAAAAGGGGGAACTGATTACACCAGTGTTGCTCATAAGCCAAATGGTGATTCAAAGCAAGGCTGAGCTGCTCTAGTGATTTGCTGGGGGCTGAAGACAGGGAAGGACACTACAGCAGCCTGCTACCCACCGAGAACACACACTGTCTTTCCCAACCTCACTTCCAAAAGCCCCACGAGGCCACCAAAGCAAGAGGGGACTAGCACCCAAGAACCACTTGCACCTGCAAAAGCCATTAGCTCCACACTCCCCTCTACTGCAGCGGCCCTCAGCACACACTGGAGAGGCCACAAAACAATACAGAAGTCACCAGAAGCCTCTGTGCTGCCACAGCAGAGCACAAATGTCAACAGCTTGTCTGACGTGACAAGTATGCTGTAGGTGGAAGCGAAATAATTAGCTCTCTGTAAGAGAGTGCTCCAAGCTTGCCAATTTTCCCTTGCAGACAAGGACACTATTCAGAGATTTCAAATATAATAAACTTTTTCTCCCCACTTTTCTGAACAAAATAACCTACAGAGAAAAATATTTGAAATTTAGAAAAGGTCTATCCCCATAGCAAGTGGGGGAAAGAAGATGCAGGGCAGCATCCCAAGGCTTATGGAGTTCCAGAGCAGGAAAGCTTTATCAAGAACAAAGTCAAATGACACTGCATAGTCCTCTCTAAACGCAGAGCTCCCTGATGATCACAGGGAGACTGGGGATGAGGTCTTCACATCTAAATCATTCTGAGATGACAAAATATTTCCTTGAACTACCCCCTCAGGTTGGCAGAAATATTCCCATTCCTACTGAGATTTTGGCAGAACAAATCAGAATTCCTTTTAGCTTAACAAAGCAGTTTTGACGTTGCAAAAAGCATCCTTCCCCGTGCTAGAATCACACAGGGCATTCAGTTTCTTTTGACAAGGGCTGATGTCTGACCCCTTTGAATTCATCATCCCGACTTGCTAACCAGCATCCCAGAGGGATGAGAATCTGAGACCACCTATGGCCAGGGAACACAAACAGC
Organism: Nestor notabilis; assembly: GCF_000696875.1. Classification (NCBI taxonomy): domain Eukaryota; kingdom Metazoa; phylum Chordata; class Aves; order Psittaciformes; family Psittacidae; genus Nestor; species Nestor notabilis. The sequence continues at coordinate 33,962 of NW_009929476.1, forward strand.
TATGAGCTGTAAAGCAGAGAGGGTCAGCATGGCCATGACCAGGCAGTGGTACCTGGATGCCGAGTGCTGTGGGAAGGGTTAATGGCAACATGCACAGGCTTGTTCATGAGCTCTCCCTTCAGAGCCTGGACTTGCAGCCTCATGCTCTGTGGAACAGGGACACAGGGACATTGGGAGGAAAGCCAGCACTCTTGTTTGCTATAGAAACCAGAAAAACACCCAGGCAATGGCTCCCTGCCCGGCCATGGGGCAAGGCCTTTGCTGCTTGGAGGGCTGGGGCTGGGATCCCCTTCTCTTCCCAAGTTAATCAGCATTTAGAGGCCACTCAGTTCACATGAGCGTTTGTTACTGGATGGGCAGCAAAATGCTGAAGATCCTTTCAAATCCAAATAGCTAAAAGGAACAAGTTGCTTCTCCAGTGGAAAGATTTACTAACCTCAAGCGCCCCAAGTTTGTGCCAGCATCTGAAATACATGATGCATTTCAAAAGGGCAGAGCTCACTGCAAATGCTGGAGTTTGACCCAGGACGAGTTTCCTGGTGTCTTCTATTAACAGTCAGCTGTTCCAACACAGCCTCAAAGCCTCACCTAAGCCGGGAGGAGAACTCGTTGAAGGGGTGGCAAAGGATTTGATAAGTTTTCTACTCCTGCCTAGTATCTCCCTAGAAACAGCTATTTGTTCTGATCATCCAAATTCACAACACAAGGTGGCTGGATCCATCACACAAGATGTTATTTAACTGTTTCAGTGAGGGCTTTGAAGTCAGTAGAAATCACCCCAAGCCATAAGTCTGCACAAGGCCATCCCTTTCTCCCAAATTATAACTTTCAGGCTATATCTGAAATAAAGAACTTTAAACTTGCAATCTATCGCTCGTTCCAGGGCACAGGCTGAAGCTAGGTTTCCAGGCACTGTCTCCTATACATAGATAGCTCATAAATATTCATCTATATGCAAACATCATTCCTTAGCATTTCCCTGGGTAAGCCAGCCAAGTGGGAACATGGCTTATTGTGATACATTTCTAAACAAAGTTTTCAAGTGCTTTGAAAGCTGATTTGCCTATAGGCTTCTTGTCTGCTGCTTTCTTTTCATAAAACTATGGCCTCGTGGTTATAACCCCGGACTGGGATTCAGCACATAAGACTTATTCCCAAGTACCATTTACCTGCTGGGTAAACTTTAGGCAAATTCTTGTCTGTGCCTCCACTCCCCCTTCTAATAACCAGGCTAATGACACCAGGTCTCTTTTATAAAACATTCCATGGAGTATAGATGACAAGGGTATGTAATCACAAGGCATTATTATTGCTTCAATAACCTTGTCTTGTAATGTTACCCTCTATAAAGGATGGTAGACAAAGGCTTCTATTCTAGTTTGCATTGTCATGTTACTACCTGTAGAAGAAGCGCTCTTGAACTTGGCTGGGCTATGGTAATTTACCTGCTGCATAAGTCATTCTTGATGGTTGATCAAAATCACCCCGATTCCATCCTTGTTTTAAGGGAAAGCCCCAGTTTTACCCAGAAATAGCATTTCCAGTGATTTGCCAGGAGTCTGACTGCCAAAGCTCACGTTCACAAAACAGAACAGGTATGTTGGTCTCATGCAACCCACTGCCCAGCTTTACAGTAGAGAGGAGGGCAAAAGATGACTTAGATCTCCATGTCTTTGGGAAAGGCAGTAAACATCTTGCATAAGGGCAGGCAGGGAGAAACCTTACTGCTTTATGGGCAGACAGTAGGCGGTAGGGAGGGGATGGAGGATGCCACCTGGACACCCGCTCCACAACATCCGCTGGCAAAGGTATGGTCCCAAGGTAGAAGCACAAATGATCATCCACCCAGGCCAATTATGCTGCTCTGAACAGCAAATTGCTTGACCCCAAAAACTCATGAGAGTGTCAGAAGAACCACTCGGCTACACTGCTTTTTCCAGTTTCCAGCCCTGGCCAAGACGACATGCGTCTGTCTGACTCTAAGGACAGGAAGGGAACACAGTGATACCCCTGCTGCACTCCCAGCCTCCAGGGGCGTAGCAATGCCCTGACATGATGCATGCAGATGTTTGCCCACATCTGCTCCTCACCTACCCATCCTGCACAAGTTACTGAGGAATAGAAAGGAAAGGGTTGTTCCTCTAGGACATTGGCTAGATGTTTAACAAACTTAACTTTGTTTTTCTGGGTCTCTCCTCTGCTATGCTCAAGCACTACGCGCAGCTTGACACTCGCAAACCACAGAGGACTGTTCAAGCACTTCAGGGGGATGTTTGGTACAAAGCTTCAGGAGCATGAGGCCAAGCAGGAAGGGCCAGTTTAGACTGCAGCTCTCCTGCCAAGTTAAATTTTAAAGGAACACGAATAGCCCTTGGATTCCTTGGGGACACATGACTGAGAAGCCTGGAGAGCCCCGGTCTGGAACAGCATTCAAGTGAAGGGTCCCGTGTGGGCATCCAGCCACAGTTCAGGCTGCTCACCCTGTGAGATATCCCTGCAAGCTGCAATAACCTTCCTCTGCTAAGGAAAACCTTAGGGAATCCGATATGGTTATCAGCTTTCTTTATTGTTTGTTTTAAAGAAAAGGTATTTCCAGCTTAAGAGAATTAAAAGCTGCAGATGCTTTACATAGCCCAGCAGTCTAGTGCATGGGATAATGAACATTTCTTTACGATACAGGATTTTCAAGAATGCCCAAATCTCCAGTCAACATCCATATCAAAGGGGTAGCAATCCAAAACATCCCTGGCTAAACAGGTCAGAGCCTGCCCACAGAAAATGCAAAAGGTTTTTTTTAAGGGAAGTACAAAGACTAGCTACAAAGCTGGTGTCTATCTGCAAGCTATACGAGTTAACATACCCACACAGCGGGCTGGTGAGAAGAAACTCTAAGCTGATTAAATCAGCCATCCCCAAAATGCTCTGGCAAGGCAGGGTTACCTGCATGGTACAGCGGTTTTTGCTTTGATCTCCAGGAAATGTCTGTTTATTCAAAACCCATTTGCTATAGCAACGATGGTTTAGAGAAAAGGAGGGAGGGGGGGAAGAATTCCCCAGTGCTTTGCTAGGGAAGTTGTACCACCCCTGAGAGAGTCCTGTGGTTAAATACCCAGGGCCAATTGACATGGCAACTAATTTCCAGAGCATCTTGTAAACTCAATGCTGGAGCATCTTGGCAGGCTCCTGCAGGAGGGATCCTGTGTTTCCGGCCCCACTCTTACGATCAGTGTGTTGATTGTCTGATGGAGATGCCCACCATCCCCTAGGAGCAGAGATCTCCCACAGGAAAGCTGGAGTTCATCACTCCAAAGAAGACTCTCCTCCTCAGTCATCTTATTGTCTTACTGCTCCTCTGTCTGAGAGAGGAGACACTTGGAAGCAACAGAGATATTCAGAAGCAGGAGATTAAAAGTTCCTCCCTTCCTTTGAGGTTTCAGTCTTTGTGTTGTTTTGGAAGGGGGAAAAAAAACAAACCAAAACAACCAACAAAGCACATAGCCTTCGAGAGGGACACAACACACAAGGTCTGTTGTTTTTCTTTCCCGCATACTAATAATTATCAGTGCAAATTCAGCACCACTGATTCCAAGCGATCAAACCCCACACCTTAGTCCCATTCATGAGTCACAAAATAGCTTTAAAAAGATTCCTTTTTTGAAGTTGCATATATATTGGGTGAAGGGGGCTTGCCTTTGTGTTTCCACACTTCTTCAGAAAAAAGGACTGTAAGATGTGTACCAACCACAAGGACTCAAACCAGACTCTTCTTTGTTTACTAGCATGAGATTCTCAGCTTTCATTTGGTGCCCCCATTTCCAGCAGCTGGGATTTATGCAAAACAACATCGAATGCCACAGGGCTTATAATAAAAATGAAATAAAATCATGAAAACTCATGCCACTGCAGTTTTGCCACCCCTGGGCTGTTTTCAACCAGCACAAGAGTGCTTGGCCTCTGCCATGAGCAAAGAGAAGATGATGGAGGGGGAATAGAATGAGACAGCATGTGCTGGTGAGGGCATACTATCTCTGCAGTGTATTTATATGCTGAGGAAGATCATGCTGGATGCTGTCATCTCACCAGTTACACTTCTGTGGACCCACTAGGGTCCTCCAAGCCCTTGCCTGTGGTTCACACTGGGCTTCTGCTCTGCCCTGTGTGAGAGCTGGGGTTCTCCTCCTTCAGATTGATGCTGACCAGGTATAAAAGCACAAGGAATTTGCTGGTTTGTGCTTTCATTTCAGTGCTATGGATTCCAAAGCAGCTGCTGTGGGATAAGCTGCTTCCCTTTGCACAGAAAGGTTTTTCTGCTCCATAAATACTGCATGTCACCTTCTGGTTACTGAAGCACAAAGCCAAACCCTGGCACAGAGAAGCCACGAGGACCCAATGCAGCTCAGGGGGACAAGGGCACTTCTGCAGCAGCAGCCACCACCAAAGAACAGGTTTCCTCACATATTTTCCTTGTTAGGAGGAGAGTTGGAGAACAGTCAACAGGCTGATTTAGCAACAGCCCTTCTCAGCGCTGAGCCCCTCAGTGCTGTTGGCTTAGACTGCTTGTGGCACAGACCAAGCTGTAAATTATTCAGAGCCAAAGAACTCCTGCCATCCAGGAGGCCAGGCAAGTCTGGACCCCTTGCCAGCCTGTCTGCATGCTCCCACTCCTGTCCCTGTCTCACTTTGAACATTGTCTTTCCACACCAGGCTACAAGGACAAGGAAACCACAGGGAATTGCTGACCAGAGACGCACTCACAGCAGTTATACCCAAAGCCTGAGCCACATGAAGCTGAAAGTGCAGCAGAGTCCCTGCACCCATCATGCAAACGGACCATTTGCAAATGGTCCTGGAAAACACTGGCTAAAACAACCACACAAAGAAATAGGGAGGGGATATGGATAAGACAATGAAACCTGGTGTTATATTTGGATGCAAATTTTCCCCAACAGCACTGGTGACCAAGAAGCGGAAGACTTTAAGGGAAAACCTGCTAACAACTAAAAGCCTTCCAGAAGTATAACAGCCTGGCTTATTTACTTCCCTCAAAGCCAGTAAAACACTGGAGCATTAATAAGAACAGCCTGAGCAATGAAATGCAAATGCCACTCAAATAATTAAATAAAGAGCATGATCCTCCTTCCAAAACAATGGACAGAGCTGTAACATCTACCCTCACGGGAAAGCCTCATACAGGAGGCTCTTGTTCCAGTCGCTTCAAAGAGGCTGTTTAATTTTAGTAGGTCGGCAAGCGTATGACATTACAAAGCACTTCTTAGACAAAAGCAGAGCTGAGGAGCCCTGCAATCCATTTTCCCTCCC
>NW_009929476.1:39311-52316 GCF_000696875.1 Nestor notabilis
CCTTTTGCAGGGAGGAGGTGGAAGGGGAAAGGGGAGGGGGCTGACATTTTAGAGAGGATGAACAAGGCCAGTGTAGGCCAGGCACAGTGCAGGGAGGTGAAACCAGCAGAACAGAGTGGAATACAAACCAGCCCCACCTCTCACCCAAGCTCCGTGTCTGTTTGCCTTTTTAATTTTGGTGAGATTAATTTTGCTGCATTTGCAACCTGTCCAAATCCCGAGTCCCCTCCTAGGAGAGATGTTTGTCTTTCACTTCCTCAGAAGTGTACATATTTACTTCATTCTTTAATGCAACCAGGGCTCAGCATCACAAATACATAGTCTCTAGGAAACTTGCAGCCCAACTCCCTTGAAACAAGATAACGCACAGGAGGAAGTGCTCAGCGCTGGGTACCGCAGCCCTACAAGCAGGGTGCCGCAGAAAAGTTGAGGCTTTAGTGATGGGTTTTTAAATAAGAAGGGACACAAACACATGCTGACACTGCAAAAGGTGCTTGCTGAATAAGCACACATTGCCCAATAGAATAGTACCTCTCCTGCATTGCTCAACTGAGGAATGAACTAGACATGGACTGTGTTATTCCAGTGACAGCCCTGCCACTCAGGCCTCAGCATAACAAGCAGGGACCCACAGCTCTGACAGCTCAGCTCACACAAGTACAAGTCTCAAAAGCTGAGATCTTTTTTTAACTCTAGTACGAATACCCTGGGAGGCCATAAAGGTATCTGATTAAAAAGAAGAAGAAAGAAGTAACAGAGCTGCCAAACGCACCCTTTAACACTCTCCTGACTTGGCACTAGTTGTAAGAAGGAGAAGAGGAACTGGCCATGAAGATGGGTTTGAAAATTACAGAATCACAAAGTGGTTTGGGTTGGGAGGGACCTTCAAGCTCACCCATTTCCACGCCCCTGCCACAGGCAGAAATGTGCACTGTATAGGTCACACACAGCAACAGCCTCTTACCCAGAGCTTGCCATCCCAATAAAAGGCCCCCAGCAGCTTGACAATATGCCGGTGGTCGCAGGTCGCCAGTATTTCAATCTCCACCATGTAATCCTCCAGTTCATCTTCACTCTTTGTTTCAATGACTTTGGCAGCTGCTAAAGCACCAGTTTCCTTGTTCTTCGCCTGCAAGACAAAACCAGTGTGAGTACAAGAAAGGCGAGAAGAGCCAAGAGCACACAATACTTGCACAAGTCCTGTTCTTCCAATTCATGCTCTGCTTGACTGGTACCAGCCACAAGCACAGAAACTTGCAGAGGCATTTCTGCTTCCTCAACCTGCCCGTAGCTTTGCGGAGAGGTTGAATGCTGTGTCAGGGGCAAAGCATCCTCCTTCCAGTCTCCAGTGCCCACATGACTTCCCATCATGGAGAGAAAGAGGCTTTTAGAAAAGGAGGTGCATCCTACTGTTTGTAGCATGAGGCTCTCTGATAATATCATAGGTGATAGTTCCAATTACTACAATTCCTGAGATAATCCAGCCAAAATCAAGACGGGTGCATTTTGATTTCCTACCACTGGCCAGTATTCCTGGTGTTACATATTAGTGGGCTTTTCAGATCACAGTAAGAAAAATAATACACACGCTTTCCGAGCTGCCCCCTCCATGGCATATAGTCCCTTTAACCAACTTATTCACCACATAACCAGAAAACCATCAAAACCTCTCAGTGGTTGGAAAACTTTCCCTTCCCATTCCGCACACCACCACAGGCTTGTCCCAGCTTGCTGACCTCCTTCCCCCCAACCACCCTTACCCAAGCAGCAATCACTGCCTAGGAAGGGGCTGCTCTGCTTGTAGGAGCCACACACCAGTAACAGGCTAGTAAGTCCAGGCTGTACCGGAAGCATTTGCAGACACGCTTCTTGTCACCCCGCTCCTCTTGTGCCCCCATCCCAGATGAGGAGAAGGCAGCTGATGAAAGGCTTGGCTAAAAGCAAGCACATGTAAGCAGGGACGGAGCTGCTCCCATGGAGGACCATTTCAGCATCATCCACCCAGCACTGTCCATTGGCTTCTCCCAAAACGACCAGGGCAAGTTTGAATTTTGCAAATACAGTTTGTACAAATTGTTTCAAAAGAACACCAAAGGGCATTTGCAACACAGTCTGTGCACCAAGATGTGTCACTTGCTGGTAGACGGGATGAGGCAGGAGCTGTTGACTCAGGAGCACCCCGCCGTTCCCAGCAGTGCACTGAATCACCAGATCAAGGGGCAGGATAAACCCCCAAGCTCACCCATTCTGCTCCCCACTGATGCAGGCAAGCCCCATGCCACGACTGCAGTTCATTAACTATTTTCCTTCCATCACACCCACTTTGGGCTGCCTCTCTCTCCCCCTCTGTGGGTGCTGCTACTGTAGGAGCTGGACAAGCTCTGGTTGTGACCTTTCTTACTGCTCTGTAGTTTATGCATCTGTGTTTGGAAAACCTACACAGGAGTTTACAGGATGATTAATTCCTAATATAAACACTGCAAGCCCTGGTGAACAGTTTTATATAGCTTAGGTGATAGCATAACTGTGTACTGAGGAATAGGCTGGCAAGGGGGGCGAGGAGTAAGGGGAAAACAATACAATGTAGAGAGGAAAGTCAGGGATCCCCGAGTCTCTGCTGGGTTTTGAAGACTTGCTGCATTCACATGAATTGGCCTCAACAGTTCTGTCTTTACCACAGGGGACAAATCCATTTCCATCTGGGCTTGCTGCCCAAGCGCAAGACAGAAGCTCATGCTGGTTTCTTTTGCTCCTGTTGGTTTGTTTCTTACCAAGTTGCCCCTAGATGCCCAGAGGAGTACACACGGAGCAGGGCAGGGGGAGATGTGGAGCACAGTAAGCATGGAAAAAAGCAGAGTGCTTCCAAATTGAAGCAAGAGGTGCCCCACTGTTTGCTTTGCACTTATGGGTGTTGGGAGAGGTCCAAGAAGGGGAAGTAAATATTGTGAGAAGAGGTGGGGCTTCCCTTGGAGGTCAGCCATCGCACGCTTCCCACTGGCGGGGTGCCGGCCAGCTCAGCCTTTCCAGGATGCTGGGGCCCTGCAGGCACCTGAAAAAGCCCGGGAGCAGAACGTGCCCCAGTTGCCCACAGCACCATCACCTACTGAGAAGCCTGAACCGACCTACTCTCACTCCCAAGCCTCAGGGGAGCCACCCTGGCAGCCACGCTGCCACCTCTGATCCCCTCCTGGGCTTGCTAGAGGCAAAAGTGCAGGGATGCTGGATGCTGAGCTGGAGGACACACATTTGCAAACCAGGCTGCAAGCTGTGGGTGAGGGAGTGACTGCAGCCCATGTTCACTGTGGCAGACTGAACTCATTCATCATTACTAACGGGTGAGCAACCCAGCAACCCCCAGTGACCACTTCCTTTCTAGATAAGAGCCCATGTACATCCTGCCTGATGTTCAGTCTTCAAAGATGTCCATAACAGAATTAGCTGCTGCCTTTCCCCACCACGTTGGACTGTCCTAAATGAGAGTGTTTACCCAGCCATCTCCATTTCCTCATCTATTCTAGCAGGGGACAGAGTTTGGAGAAGGAGGGGATCCCATGAGCTGCACGAGGCTTCCACCCCAGAGGGAGAGTAGCACTGCACTGCCCCACGTCCTCCCAGACCAGCAGGCATGGGGCTGTCACACCACTTGGTCACAGCAGCAGAAGCAACACCACCATCTCCAAGGAGAAGTCAGCTTAGGACACCACAAACCCATGAAGCAAGAGCACGAGCTTCTGAAACAGCAAGCTCACACAGGTAGGGATGCTGCAGGCATGGTGCGGGCACGAGCTCGGTACTGTCCCTGCTCCTGTGATAATGTCATGGCTACCATTAAGTGCACTCACAGCGCTTCCCAGAAGGGACCAAAATGACCCTTAGTCCTGCAGAACAGTGGAAGAAGGTGAAGTAGGAAGGAGACCCAAGACTATGAAGTCATGGGAGAACTTGGAAAATTAGTCTCCTCTGGCATGGCCCACTGTAGTGTGGAGAGGAGACTGGTTGTCTCACACAGCTGCCTTTGAGAGGACCAACACTCGTACATCCTGGACAGCTCATCCCCTCCCGAGTTGTCCCTGGCCAGTCTGAGCCCAAAACCAGTCTGTAGTGTTTCTACCTTACAAGACAAAGGCAGATTCCCACTGTCTGGGGGGGGCTTTCCTGAACTGAGCTCACCAAGTCCTGTTCGTCACCACGAGAGCTTTGGAAATCCGAGGAGCTTCTGTCCATTTCTCCACCTTCATTTTCTATCCATCTGTTCTTCCTCCAGCTGTGACACCAGGCTACAGGCTCCCTGGGAATGGCAGCTGTCTGCCATCAGGCAGATGGCTGCACCACAGCCCCTCACAGCAGCCAGCCAGCTCCCAAAGCTGCTCATAGCAAGCCAGGTTTGTACAGGCAGCGTCACATTTTGGCTAAGTACGCCAGGCAGTCTCTCTGTAATTCACATCTGGCGATTTCCTGCAGCTTCTCTGCTGGTATTTTCCTGCATACATTGTATTACAACAGAGATATTCTTCCAGGAAGGTTTGTTGTTATCCCAAATAGGCCAAAGGCAACCGTTGCCAGCCCTGGGAGCTGCTTTCAGTCATCCCCAGCACGAGATTATGCTTTAGGGTTTAAAGCTCTTTCCTGATTTCTGCTTATCCTTGTGCAATAGATGTGAATCCACCCCAAGACATTAGCACAAAGCAAAACACAGCCTGCCCTGCCCTCAACAAGTCAAGATAGCAATTAGGCAGAAGGAACCAGCATCTCCAAGTCTGTGACCTGAAGGCCTGGATAATGCCCCTTACAGCAAGGGGACACACAATGTCAGACTGAGAAGAGGCAGCATCTGCTGCTAACTCTCTGAGAGCTGCAGGATGGAAAGAAGTTGCACCAGCCTCTCTGCAGCTTTACTTCTATCTGGAGAGGGATCATGCCCTCACCTTGCAGCAAGGGTCATGAAAACTTCTCTCATGATGGCTGCTTGGTTTGTTTTTAAATCCCAAAGAAAGGAAGAGACAATGATACACAGGAAAGAAGAAAACCAAGAACTATCAAGAAAGCACCCTAGGACAACTCATCAACAGTCTGTTAGACAGCCACACCATTTGGAATGGAATCCTGCAAAATACAGCTTGAATTACAAACCCCAAGTCTTCTGCAAACCCCAACCTAATTACAGGGTCTCCAACCCTGCAAAAGTCCAGGTAGAGAATACAGAGATGGAGAGAGTGCTTTTGTTCTCAGGTAGAACACCCCCAAATGCACAGCCTTTGAGGAATCTGTGGCGTTTCCCATTTTTTCCAGTGAAATTTGTGGACAGAAGCCAAAGAACCACCATGATGGTGAGATTCCAAGAACAGAAACTGTTTGATGCCAGTCTACGACCCTACAGCTGGCCAGTCAAAAGCACGCATCCAGTTCCGTCATCTTTTAGCTCCTTCATTCCTGGCTGTTTTAATACCATGGATAATTTGTCCCTGGAGTGCAATTTAGTACCAAAACTAAATAAAGCAGCCTGCTGCCAGCACAGTGCCCAGGATGTGCTGCTGAGCTACAGTTCGATTCATTGCAGTCTTGGCATTTCAAACCTGACAAGCCCTTACGGCCACTTCCAGCCTTTGTGCAAATCAACGCACTGCAGAGACCACGTCTGACGGGTCTGTGCAGAAACAGGATTGGAACGTGCATTCCACAGAAAACGTATCACATAAAAGTTCTCCAGGAAACCACTTCCAGAAAGGCACGCCAGGAGCCAAGCAGGATACAAAGCAAAGGATCCTGCTGGAGTCCTCTGGAGCAAGATGGGTGCTGGACATGCTACTACCAAACACACTGGGAATACCAGGGGATAGGGGATGAATAGGATTACTCCTAGAAGGCAGAGGCATAGAGAATGGATTTAAGGGGTGCTTGTTCAGGTGACAGAAGAGGCTGTTTGGCTTTGCCTGTGACTCAACCTCTGAGCTATTGTGAAATACAGATTGTGACAAACACAGGAACTATTTTAAGCCTTTAAAGAACACATTACCGGAAGGCTGGATTGTTCAGTCCTTCCTCATGCAGGATTGTTGCTGAAGGCAACGGCCAGTTTCTAGGTGAGGCAGGGGAAACCCAACATGAACTCCTAGTCACTAGTGGAAAGGAGAGAACCAGCACCAAGAGCACCCGATCATGTCCTCTACACGTGCTTGCCCACGGTATCTTCCCAAGCCAAGGGACAATCTTTTTTAAGCTGGTCTGCCATATCGTGTCACCATATTTTTGGTGTGAGCTACTCTTCCCGTCCTGGTACACCTTCTTTCTGTGCCAGAAAAGCTGATGCTTCAGATACCACCGAGTTACAGAACCAGGAGTAAAAAGCCTAGTGCTTTCAGTGGATGCTGTGTTTGGGGGGCAATAGTTCTGACTTCACCCATCTCCCACACCACAGTCCCATTGTGTGCCTTTGTATGCAAGCAACTGCTCACTTACTTATTTCTCAGGGATTACCTAACGACTAATTGCCTTCCGATGCACTTTGCCCAAGCTGCCTGCATCAGTAATTGAGCACAGAATAGACAGGCCTGAGGCAGTGCTCATATTATTGTCCAGTAATCAATGGGAGCTGAAACGAGTTCCATGCCCAACAAACTCCCTAGAGCCACTTCAGTCTGCCACCATAAGCGAAGCCTGGTTTGGGGTTCTTTGGAAACGATGAATCCAGCCCTTGGCAGACCCAGCAGATCAGTTGGTGATGAGCAGGCACAAGCACAGCAGCAAGGCTTGCACAGCCCTGCTCTGACAGCCCCGACACACACAGCGGCATCAGGTCGGGCTGGACCAGTGCTGCTGCTCTGGCAGCTGTGGCAACACTTGCACAGGGGCAAGGGGGAAGTGGAAGTGGCTTGTGAAACAAGTCAGTGTGAGTTATAAAAAGCGATGCAGAAATGCCTTCCTCTGGTTTTTACAAGCTAGAGGCAAAGTAACATCACCAGAGGGTCAAACTACGGCCAAGGACTTGTTTTCTCTGTAGACATGCCAAAAAACAGTGTGACTGAAGCATGGCACAAACACCTTTTCTTGCCTTAAAAGCTCAGCGCTGGCCATGCAGAAGAAGGTGAAAGATAACAAGCCCAAGCAGCAGTTAGTTAGTCAAGGAACAGGAAAGCCCTGTGCAGTGCGTCAGACCTTGCACCCAAACAAAGCAGCAGAGCCCAGAAGAGGCTTCTTTGCTGCTACATCCCACTATAGCCCACCCACAGAAACTGAGTGGACCTCATGGTCCTGGTGCAAGTGAGAAGTGAACAAATACCCATGCCAGGGTTGAAGAGAGGAAAGATCCACTTGGATCCAACATCTTCAGCCTACACAGGCCTAGAACTCAGAAGCACAAAACGTCCTTCAAATCACTGGTCCCCTGGAAGAACACAGTGCTCTGAGGGAAGCACTCTTGTCTGGTCTTCATTCAGTCAATGCCACAATATTGAAAAAGAAAATTAAAATGGTGGGGGAAAACCCACTTCTGAGCTTCCTAGTAATTTTCTGCTCCCATGTGGTACATAGGGAGCTAATGCTTGAGTGGCTACTATGCCTGAGAGCCAGGGAACAGGGCTTAAATAGGCAGTGGTAGTAAGCATGTCCGTCTGTGTGTGTCAGCTCTTTCACACTGTGCTAGAAGACCCCAGTAGAAGAACAAAGAACTGATCAGACCTTTGCTATCTGCAGCACAAGCCTGCCCAGGGAGGACACCCAGCAGCACCCCTGCGCTATTGTTGAGAACTGCAGTGCAGGCAGCAGCTTGACAACAACAACAAGAAGCACTGAGGTTCACCAGCATCAGCTGGTTTTGCTGGGGCACAACTTCTTGCACTGTCTGTCCTGCCTGCTGCAACACCACACAAACATTTTGGTCGGCTGAATGAGAACACGAGCCATGAGGAAATGAGCACAGGCAGGTGCCAGGGAATTGCACAGGAAGGGAAAATGTCAGGAAGGTTTCCATGTGTTGGATGGGAAAAGCATTCTGTTTTGAAGAGATGACATTTGGGGGTGGAAGTGAAGTGCTTTTCTATATAGCCAGGAGGCAGAAGTCAGTTAATCCAACTCCAGCAGCACTAAGAGCTCAGCTCTTCACAAGGGCCATGCTTCCCCTTCCAACCTCTCATCCTGGAGGCAGCACATACAGACATCACTCCTGAACATGACTGCATTCCCATCTCCAACAGGAGCAAAGCAGCTTCGGCAGCACAGTGGGCTCCGGCCCAGACGGGCTCTGCTGAGCGAGGCAGCAGTTCGCTGTGCCTGTGGTTTGCAGCACCCAGCCCTGGCAAACCACACACCTGCACCACTCCTGCTGCCTTCAAGAGGCGAGTTTGGCCACATGGACCTGTTACCTCAGTGTTTTAAAAAGTATGGTTTATGTGACTTTGCTCTTTATAGCTGAATTCCTTTTCTCCCATGACTTCAGGCTGAGCAAGGCTGGCAGTGCTGGTGAATGGGAGCACAGCACAGCCACCCAGGACCTGCAGCTATATCATGTGGCAGCGAGGATGGGTTTGACCTGAGACTCATGAGGAGAACCCCTGATATAAACTGCAGCATCCCGAGGATGAGAAAAAGAATCTTTTTTCCCAAGGAAACTTCATGTTTGAGGGAAAAAATATTAAGAACTATGAGATGTGCTGGTCAGGAATTTTTCTAAGGAACAACGATTGCCACGTGCTCGAGGGCAAAAGGCTCAAAGCCTTCATCTAAGCTTTCTTTTCCATGCTGTTGCCCATAGCTCCTGCTGTCAGCAGCATTGCTAAGCTCTGGGCCATGACACTGAATTCATTAGCAAAATATTTAGGCCATGGAGGGCTATCCTCTCCCCTGCCACACAGATACAGCCATGGCTCCGCAGGGACAGCTTCACTTGGACTTCAGCACAGATGGAGCATCGCATGTTTCAAGTAAACACTGAGTTTAAAGTTCAACCAGGTTTAACATTGTTGGGCCACTGCTCTATCAGTAGAGGAGTGGTGTCTTCCCATTCCTTTTCTTTCCCCAGCTGAAACGTTTTAAGAAAACCCTTCAGCCATTCTAAGGGACAACGATTTCATCTTTAGTTTTTTGCTGCCATAGTTACAATCAACTTAAACTCCACCAACCCCCTTTGTTAACTTCCTCTCTTTTTTTTTTTTTTTAAGCGAACTCAGCAGATTAGCATCTCTCTGTGACACCCTTTCCAGGAATTACATGTTAAATTCCCCATGAATCAAAGCAACAAGAGCTGAGCCCGAGTCACTGGAGTCAACTCATGCAAAGGCATGTTCAGTGTAGGTTCAGCTGGTGAGCAGAGAGAGGACTGCAAGTGACAGGGACAGTCTTGTGTCTTCAAACAGGCACATTGCTGTGAAAGCCAGGCTTATAGAGCAGCTGCACAACATTTAAAAATTAGTCTTATTACCCACATTTCAAAACAGAGCATTTATAGTCTGTAGCATGTACAGCAGTAACACCACCCTCACAGATCAGATAACCCAAATTCAGCTTTTCAAGCAGTTATCTTAAGAAGAAAGGAGAACAACAACATAAAAGGCACAGCTGTGAGGCACTGTAACATGGGGCTCAGTGATATCTCCCTGGGAACCAGCACACAGAGCTGTTGGAAGGCAAGTTTGGGTTCCCGCTGCACTGGGGGCTGCGGGCAGCACAACAGCCCATGCTCCCCACCCTGTGAGGAGAAAGTCTTATCAGGGGCCAGCATCCCCATCGGCAGGCTGGGAAGGGGAGATAGCATTTCACAAGAGGCATGAGCACAGCAAAACAATCCCACCATGAGAAAGGCAGCTGGTCCCAGGGCTTCTTCCATCAAAGCCCACACTTTGCTAAAATCCAGTCCATCCTCTGCTAACTTGTGAATTCTCAATGCCCAGAAGAGCCCTTGCGCAGCTATTCCTGCAGACATGAACACAACTACCTGCAATAGTAAATGCTGCACCAGCTACTGGGTTTTGCAGGGCCAAGGTGCGACTCAGCAGCTCCAAGCATCCAGCCCATGGCAGTCTGCGCTGCTGGCTTGATGCTGGGCATCTGCATGGCCCTGCGATCAGCAGGGCTTTGCTTCACCAACACAGCTCATGGGGTGCCACTACCACTTCTCCCTCCCTGCACACAAAGAAATGTTAACTTTGAACTGATAAAGCCACCGCCATATATTCTATGGATTGTACCTTAGGTGTTTCTGAAGAAAGAGAGCTCTGAGTTAGGAACCTGTATTTTTATAGGCTCACAACCCTAGAGGTGCTGCAGACTGCCCAGGCTAGCAAACACCCATCACAGCTCCTGACTGCTGGCCTAATGAGTGATGCAAGAGCATCGATTTAGCGAGCTTTGGATGAGGTGGGTAACAAAGTGTATTTGACACAGAGCGTGTTGCTATCTGCGGGCTGCTATCGCTTCCTTATCATACACACTGGACTTACTCAAACCAAGACGTTAATAGAATGAGAGCTAGAAAGAAACGGTTTCTCCCCACCCCCTTCCTACTTTTCAGCTTCATTACCCTCTGCAACAAGTTTCACTGTTTCCTCATACCATCAGGGTCCTCTTTTGCTGAAAAAGGCTTTTGTATAAGAACAGGGAAATCCCAGTAGTTTCTACTGGCTGCAGGTTTCTTACGGTCTGCTGTGCACATTTCAGGCACCACTACAGATCTGGTTATTTTTAATTAATATATATTTAAATTAAGCCTGTCCTACTTTTCTTACATGCTGTGCCAAACCAGTTCAAGTTTGCTCAGCTGAGTGCACGGGGAGTCCAAGATGCAGCTCCATGACAGTGTTCTGCATGGCAGAAAAACCATTACCCAGCCCAGCACCCCTTCCTCCTTCTCCAACCTTGTCTCATAATATTAAAATGAGCACATTTTTTCTTCTACCCACATCTAAATTTCTCCCAGGTTGTACTCTTCAGTGTGCAAATCCCACTCTTTTGCACTGCTCAGGGATGACAGGCTCTTCAGAGCGAGTATAACATATGGTACGTAGGGCAGGACGTAGGCATAGGTGAATTATATCATCTCCCTGCACTTCCGTGTGTGGGAAAGGGTCAGAAGACAGGCAGGAACTTCATTCAGACATCCTGAAACTCTCACAGCCGTACACTTGGAGTTGCTCTAAATGATTGCTTTTGTGTGAAAAGCTATTTGACTTTAATGTGACTTCAAGAGAATGATTAAATCTGTTCATTGCATCTTGGCCACCTACGTTCTCCTTGCACAAAGTGGGTTTTTTTGTTTGGGGCTTTTTTGGCAGCTGTGCAGAACAAGACGGCAAGCCTCATTTTTCACATCCCCATCCTATGTGCATCAGCACC
Organism: Nestor notabilis; assembly: GCF_000696875.1. Classification (NCBI taxonomy): domain Eukaryota; kingdom Metazoa; phylum Chordata; class Aves; order Psittaciformes; family Psittacidae; genus Nestor; species Nestor notabilis. Next base: position 50,634 of record NW_009929476.1, read on the forward strand.
CAGGGTGGTGCTCCAGATTGAGAAAGACAGAGGAAAACAACATGCGAGTGAAATCTTAGTATGGCAGGAAACTATGTCTCTGCAATAATGCTACTGGCTGATATCTAAAATAAGGCTTTCTAGTACATGGCATCCAAATGATTTGGGCTTCTTAAACAAACAAACCCTTGTGTGAGAACTCTTCAAAACCCAACCATGTCTATTCACCAACCAGGATGGAGAACACGTGGAGAAGAGATCAAAGAAGGTGGAGGATTAACACCTTACTAAGAATAAAACAGCCCTTGTATTTCTTGACAACATTAATCCCCATCCCCTGATAAACCATGTTAAAACAACAGAAAAGCAGACAGTTGCCCAAATCTACCAGTTGTAGAGGGAGTCAACTTCTGGTTATAAACATGAAGTCTTCACTGTGTTGTTTACCGCAATCCACATTCTCATTTGGGTCAAAATGGGGATCAAAGAAGATGGAAGTAGCTGGAGGTGAGGAGATGTCATTACCTGACAGGCCAACATCCTTAGCCTACAGTATGTAAACTTTCTCTGCTAATTGTGTTATTGTTTTGAGGCTGGAGTTAATAGCAGAGGCATTCAGATATGACAACAGACTTAAAAACCAAACCAGCCATGTGTAAGGTAGCTTCATTCTGAAAGTTATCTACTTTGGAGATGTTGTCCATGTTTAAATTAGACAAGATTTAAATCAGTTATTCTTCTTAAGTTTTAATTTGTCTTGTCGTTAACTTCTTTTACAATGGCTACATCCTTCTTACCACTAGATGAAAAACTTAAGCAAATATAAGCAAAGAATAATCCAGGAAAAGAGTGAACATGGCTACACCCAAAAGGGTTTCCAATACTCAACACCAAGTAAACTGGTAACAGAAGCACTCATCGCTACCTGTGCTACCTTTGGAAGGATAACTATATTACGGATTTAAAGTTGATTTTTAGGAATTGCATTTTATTATAAGACAGGAACCTTCACTAGAACTTCAACTCAATGGATATTTAGTGCCCATTTTTGTAAAGTTTCTATCACACACCAATTCATTACAACAAATCCCAGGGCACTGCAGTAAAACACCTCTGCCCTGACCTGCAACCAACCAGCTCCTTTCCCGGCCTTCTCTTTAGTTACTACTTATTCCTCAACTGTAAAAAGGCAATACCTTCTTAAGTGATCTAATGAGACATCAAAAACCAGCTGCCCAGCAGCTAATTCACCACTCCCGGTCCAAATTATGCCTGTAACGCACGTCTCCCAGTGAGCCTGGATCCCCGACCTGCTCTTTCAGCTGGCCCCAGCCGAAAGGTGTCTCTCTCGGCTGTAGCACAGGAGAGCAGAGATTTCAGAGCTGGTAACAGCACGAACACTGTTGCTTTAGAACGCAAATGAGAGAGAGTATTTGGCCTTGAACCCCCCACCCTTTAACATAGAGGAGAAGCATTCCTAGCACTGGACATGGCCCCACTCTTGAGGAGCTGGGCTCCTTTGCTCGCTGTACGCTTCCTGCCAGCGAGGACGACAGGAATACAAGTAGTGTCACTCCCGGAGACTCGCAAAACTTGGAGGCAGCCCGAGACCGCTGACTTCCAAGAGCTCTCCATCCAGCCCGTGCTCCTTGGCAAGGAACACGTCGCCTTACAAAAGCGCCGCTCTAAAAGCGGGAGACTGAA
>NW_009929477.1:0-2452 GCF_000696875.1 Nestor notabilis
GGGGGAGGAAGGGGGGTGGAAAGGGAAGAAGGAAAAAGAGAAGAAAAAGTCAGCTAACACAACGACTCATGTTTTATTACAATCAAGACACCCAAGAGTCATCTCTTCTCTCCTACCCACAAAGTCCATAAATCACAGCATAATTTAGGTTGAAATGAGTCTTTGAAGATCATCTAATCCAACTCCTTGCTCACAGCAGTTACCTGCAGCAGGTTGCTCAAGGCTTTGTCCAGTCAACTATCTATCTCCAAGGGTGGAGATTTCATCACCTTTATGGGCAATCTGTTTCTGCTTTTACCTACTCACATGACAGCAGGAGGGGAGGAAATAACAAAAACCATGCAACACTTTCATTGTACATAACTGGATCTTCCTTTGTTGCAGCCATTCCCCACTGACTGTTTGCTTCCTGCCTCCAGGAAAATCTGGTTCCATCTTGCCTATGCTCTCCCATTAGGTAGCTGAAGACTGCAGCAAGACCCACCTCCCTCCCAACCTCCTCTTCCTAAGGCTGAAGTTCTCTCAGCCTCCCCTTCTGTGACACATGCTCCACCACTTTATCATTCTTGTGTCCTCTCACTGGACATGCCGTCTTTGTACCAGAAAGCCCAAAGCTGGACACAGTACTTCAGAAATTGTAACAGAAAGCAACTGAACTTGGTTTGATATAATCTGCTCCTGGCACATCCCTCTGGCAGCTGCACATCTTGCTGTCTCTCAATGCTACAAACAACTGATTTGGTCCAAAGTTTTTCAGGAAACGAACATCTTTTTGTCTACAACTTTGTAGCTCCTCTATCATCATATCTCGCCTTTTAAAGGCTGAAGCTGCTTGCTTCTTCTAAACATTTAGTACCTACAAAACCTTCCTTCTATAAATATCATACCTAATCCTTCCCCTTCACTGCTTCCCACCAATGCTGATAACTCTTTCGTTCTTTTGATCAGAGCAGCTTTTTGGCATGCCACGTTTGGGAAATCCACCTCATATACCACTGTGTGATGCAGAAGACCCATGTCCTTCAAACGGAAGTATAACGAGTCAAAGCCAGCACCTAAAGACAGGATCTGCAGAGAAAGCATCAGAGAAAAGTACATTCAACTCTAACAGCATCCAGACCATCCAGGTGTGAAAAGCATTCAATAACATCACCTGCAGAGTGACAAAATCAGGCAATCTCCTGCAAGAGATAGAAGAATTTTGTGTAGGTATTGCCCTCTCCCAGATAGTTCTGTCAAAGCAACAAGGGCTAGGCACAGTTTCTTGTCGGAAAGGGTCACGAAAGATGCACTAAGAAGCTACTGCAGTGGCAAGATGCCAGAAAGACTTGTCAGACACACAATGGAAACTGCCAGTACACCCAGACAAGGGAAATGCACCTGCGTCCTAGAGTGGCTTTGGGTCTTCAACAGGAAGTCTTGAACACAGTGATCTACAGCACGGGCACGGACATAATAACCCCTGTGAAATGAAATTCAGTTGTAATCAGGAATGCTGCTTCTCCAGCACTGGCATCCCCCACTTCACACAACTCTTTGCTTTTTCCTCTCTCGACTTCCACCCACTAAGCCCACATTTCTAGCCCTGCACTGGGAGACATTGGATAAGTTCGTCCATCTAGAGCTTGTTAATAAATATGGATTGCCCATATCATTGTGCTTTAAGCAACAAGACTATGGATAACCCATATGTGGGTGGCCAATAACCGAGCTCCTGTCCCAAATCAGATGCTATAACAATATGAAATTAACTTCTGACCTGATGACCACACTCATCTTCACAGGCCTGCAAGCTTTGCTTCAGTACTCCTCAAATGAAACTCCTTTGGCAATTCACAGTCATTCCAAATGCATTAAGCTATTAGCCTCATATTATGTAAACTCCACTTCCATATCAGCACAGAACCCTTTAACCACATTAAAATATTCATGCTTGTGTCCTGCAAAGCTCCAGAGAAGAGCTACTGGTCAGACACCACCGATTCAAAGGAGAATACTGTAGTCCTGAGCCACCAAATACCTTACTGAAGTTGCAATATTCTTGAGCAAACCGCTGACATGCTAACATTTGTGGTACGTTTATTTTCAAATTATGCCTACAGCAGTTTTCAGCAGCAGTGAAGACTGGAGTTAGGAACCAGTCTGGCGACATGTTTTTCTCCAGACAAAGCTCACAGTTTTCACTCCTAAGCCGTGTAAAATGCTACCAACAGTCTGCAGAGGTTACACCGAGAGACGTACTCCATACGCTGCCGCTCACTATGCTCCTGTCCCCAAACACACTTAAAAAAGCTATACCTTGACCAGAAGTGACACCCCGAGGGCTTGGGACACCAGCGGGCCCCTTCTGCCGCCTGCGAGCCCCACGTGCGCCGAGCATAACCCCCAACAGAGGCACCGAGCCCGACGCCACAGAAGCCCCCGCTGCTTACCGGTGGACAAGTGGGGCTCG
>NW_009929478.1:0-6500 GCF_000696875.1 Nestor notabilis
AGTGGGCCTAAGGTCTTCGTTCTCACAGTCTTCTGGTTTTGATAAGAAGTTTGACTGCAACTCATCATAAATAAATGCATGTTTTATTGCCTGTTTTCCTGAATGTGAATAACTTGAGAGAAAATAATTATTTTTTCATCCTATAGATAATAATTCAGTCAATCTTCATTAAAAAATTAGTATATGAGCTTAATATAGTTATGGGAAACATTTAGACCTCCTCATATTGCACTGTTTTAATATATTTGGGAAAAAAATATATTTGTGTGATGGAATATTCATATTTTCTTTAATAAACATTATGTTCTGTTACAGGTTATACATCTATATTAGGATAAAGAAATATTTTTTCTCCCTCTCTCTTTCTCTCAGCATATATTTACATACATAAATAAGAGATTGTGCTAGTGGAGAAATTAATAGATTCTACAAGTGAATTTAAGGTAGATGTGGATACTATAAGGAAAACAGTATACTTAGGGGTTTCCATTTGATTTCTAATGGAGGCCAAAGATCTCACTCAAAAAATTCTATACCAAGTACATAACTTTTGTATCTGTTTCATTTTTTTTTTTTTTTATTTTTTTTTAATTAATATAAAATGAATGAGGGTAGTGGGACACTGGAATGGGCTGTCCAGAGAAGTTGTGGGTGGCTCATCCCTGAAAGTGTTTAAGACCAAGTTGGACAGGGCTTCGAGCAACCTGGTCTAGTAAAAGGTGTCCCTGTCCATGGTAGGGGGTTTGGAACTAGATGATCTTTTAGGTCCCTTCCAACCCAAACCATTCTATGATTCTACCATTAATTTAATTTTACTACCTCAGTTTACTAGATTCAGTTTTAAATAACATAATCCTTGCACCTCTTCCTTATGGATTTTCAAAAAAAAACTATTACTATGAAGGCATTGCTGTCAATGAACAAGTTACTGTTTCTCTCTTCCTAACAACTAAACTGCCAGAACTGGTGGTGTTAATAACTGAGCAAAAGAAGTATCGACACTGAAGGATTTGCTGTCTTGTGTCTGCTGTGGGACTTTTGTTTTAGTTTGCTCTGCAAGCTATCAGATCTAAAAATCTCTCTTCTTTCCACACATGCTGAGGAGGTAGTAATAATATCAATTCCATACCACAGCTGATAGCTGTGGGTAACTGGATAGTTTACACCCTTGGACTTTTGTAGAGGTGGAGAACACTGTTTCCTTTTCATTTGATAGTGATTCTGCTTAAACTGGTACAAGCTGATCCATCCCCTTCACTCTTGTTTCTAGTTTGCTATGTATGTCAGCATGCTAGATACTTCAGCATAAGTTTTCCAATGGTCATGTCATGAACCAGATCCAAGCACAGATCTGGCCAAAAAATATCCTCCTGGGCACCCAATACTATGCTGTGGGTGCAGCAAAAATAGCCAAAGGCATTAGAAATGGGCATTACGCTATTAGTCATAAATGCTGTTCTTACTACTAGTTTATTGTACATTCTGAAGAGTTTCACTTCCTGAGTGCATCACTTCAGTTCCACTCTGTCAATGTTGGCTAAGTTTAGCAAATGGTGGCAAGCACCACATTTGAATACCATGTGCTGTTTGAGGTTATGCAGGATGTATGGCATTATGCTGTGTTTCCTGATCTACATTATCTAGTGGATGTTGATGGTAACCACAGCAGTGACTGGGTTTCCCATGCAGTTTGGTATGATAGAGCCTGCTGATCCGTCACAGCATGCTCTCACAGCATTACATTAGGTATAATGAGAAGGTCTGTGATAATGTGGAAGATTCCCTTCCCATCAATTGGTCCTTGCACTTCTAGGTGATTTGTCTTTGATGCTTCTTGTAGCATCTTACAAAGCTGCAAGCTGAAAAGCCAGCAAATTTTTCTTCCTTAATTTAGAGAATGCCTAGAGTCAAATACAAAGACAAATATAACAACAGCTGTTGTATATTCAGAAATCATACACAGGACACTAAGCAAGGGAAACAAAGCTTAATGTATTTCTGCTAGGGTTTGCCTTTGTTTTATTTTACAATTAATAAAGGCCTTTATGAGAACTAGTTATGAAATGTAAATAAAATAATAATTTTGCAGATGTCAAAATCACGAGCAAAAGAAATGTCAATATTTGAAAGAGATTCAACAGAAAGTTAGAAATTAGAACTCACCGGAACTTGTAATTTGTATACAGGTTTTTGAGAATTTTACTCTTTACATACCCATGCTTGGAACTGTCACTATGGATTCCAAGTAAAAATAAATAGTTTGTCTTGCTCTTGCTTTTCAAAACCCATCCATTCCCTGGCATTAGCAACATTCAACTTAACTTCAATGTGATCATTCATATAATAGTTTCCTTCTTCCTTTAAAGCTCTTGCTGCTGTGGGAATATAAAAAATTTTGATAGGAAGAACACTGTTTTCCATAATAAACTGAAGTGGCAAAACCTAAAGAGGGGAGTGGGAAATATTAGTAACCAGTCTTAGTTGCCCATTTTGCTTATTAACAAAACTTATTAAAAACTCCCTTTAGCTCTGAAACTGTCAGAGGAATATAGTGAAGGCCTACAAAAAATGGGTCCGCAAGCTTTTACCATATATTCTGAAACTGATGCTTCTTACTCCCAGGAAGAGATATGACCATTTTCATTAAGCCACCTCCACCATCTCGACTGCTGTCAGTCCTCAGTCTTGGGCAACATGGTTTTGGTTTTTTTTTATTTAATCTCAGTGTAGATTCTACAAAACCACTGACACAAATGCCAGCCTGTTCCACTGATATCAGACCCCGCTTCTTGAAGTCAGTGTTCTCATCTTACATGCTGCTAGGTTCACATCTGGAGTGGCATATCTAGGCAGAGGACAGATCTCTCATTAGAAAACCCAGAACAGAGCAAAGAATCTCGATACAGACTTTATTGTTTCCTAAAAATCTTTGTTGCTTTAAGTACTGTGCAATTTTCTTTGGGAGTTCAATAGCCATTAGTTCTATATAGCTTGTTTTAATAAGCTATAAAGGGGTAAGATTTTAATTGTTGAATAGCAATAAACATTGATTTTTTGCCTTACTGCTCTCCCCAGGACAAGCCACAACGGCTCTTTAGCCTAGACTGTCAGGTTTTAATTTCTAGTTGTTGCAGCTGTTATCTCCTTCGCTGCTCTCACTTTTTTTTTGTTTCATCATCTAAGTCTTGTTACAGCCTCCTGTTATAAACTGGAAACTTCCAACATTGAAGAGAAGAGAAAAAGCTGCAATGGGAACAGGAAGAATGGAGTCAGAAGTTGAAATAAAAAATTAATGAATGATAAGTGTTAATCAAATTCAACCTTGATTTTTAACAATGAATTTTCAATAAAAAAATAAATGTTGAACTTTAGTTACATATCACACCAACACCAACTTCCAGAAATATGTTATACACATTATGTATCATTCTATCACACTTCTTTCTAGAACAGACATAAAAAATCTTTGCAGTGTAATACAATACTAAAGCATTGTATAATATTTTCTGTTACAAAATGACAATTTAGTTATATTAGATCTATAAGAGCAAGTCATTACTTAGTCTTTGTTGGAGCAAATTGTTCATAACCCTGGGATTCATATTTTTCAGCTTTTTTTGACAGGTGGGCTTTACCACACTGTCTGAACAACACTGCATGAAATTGCAAAGTCTCAAGCGTCTATTGTGGCAACTAGAGGCTTTGCTCTGTAATACTATGCACCACCTGCAATACCATAAATAGTTAATTACACAGAAATAACTGATTCTGTATAAAAGGAAGTATGACTTGACAGAAAAGAAATAATGATTAGCCAACAAAGTTAAGAAATGTACAATGATATGAATAGTATAAAATGTCTATTTGTCAGCAACTACTAAGAAATTCTCAGGACAGAAATACCATTAAATGCTAACTTTTCTGACTAACATCAAGACACTGAACTTGTAATGGAACTTTAATTTTACAATGCTTTTTTTAATTAAACTGAAAAATATTGCTCCTCTGTATCTTTTAAATCACAATATTTTCAACTAAGTGTCCCATGGAAATAAAATGTTTCCTTCTCTAGCAGCTTTCTTAATTTTTAAAACACCAAAATTATTTAAAGCACATGCAAACATGTGATAGTTGTAAAACCATTGCTACCGCACAGAATATTTTAAAGTTACAGATGTGTTAATAGTATTATAAGATAACCATCTTTAAAATTAAGACACAATAAAACATAAAAAATAAAATTAAATTAAATATTTATACTTTAAATTAACATATATTAGATTTAGATAAATACGTGCTTTTTTAAAATTCTGTTTTCCTTCTATTTTCAGAAGCCAAATAATGATTTAGTTCAGAACTGGAAATAATGTTTCAAATTATCAACATTTCCAGAAAAGTAAAAATACTGACTTTCAACCCACTTTACCAAGCTCCTCCTGCATTCTGTTTAAGGAGCCTTTGTCTCATTTCAGTCCCTGATCTTGGGCAAATAATTTTGTATTTCTCAGATTCCCCTTTTATAAGGTGAGTAAAATATTTACATACTGTTCTTAACTCCCAAAGGGCTTTCTGTGGGTTTATTAGTTACTGTTTCTATAGCACTTTGAAAATCTAAAGCAATATATTAGTGTCAAAAATTACTATTATGAAACCTATAAAAAAAACACAATGCACAATCAATTAGACCAGATCAAAGGACATGTAGCTGCAAAGGGTCTAATTAAAAGTTTATACATAGAATTATTGAAAGCAGATGAACATTTGTACTACCTCACCCTTCACATGCACAGAGACTTGTTAGTCACTACCATGTCCTGTATTCCTCATGTCACAGACCAAACAGCTAGAGGTTTGAAAAAAGCCAATATTTTCCGTATGTTTTTTAAGAGCTTGTTAAGCAGACTGAAAACCCCTGTTCTACAATATCTAAAAGCCTTTATTTAAAATGCTGTACAGATGTGGCTAAACGAATAGGAGGAAATGCCTCTGAAGTATATTAATATCAGGTATAATTGATATTTTAACTCATCTGAAGGCCATGCTATTTTCTCTAATTCTAAAGCCTGAAGGTGGTGACCTGGAAATTTAGTGACAGAGCTTTTTAGCCACCATAGATGCTCACGTGATAATGTAGCAGTTAGAATAATATTGTCAGAAAATTTTCATTGTCTAAATCAGGTCTTTCTTTTGCATCAGTGATGCCATCATGGCATATTTGCCTATTGTCCTGAAGTTGAGAAAAGACCACTATCTTTCAGCCTTTTTTTGTCACACTGATTTTTTGGTACAAAATGAAGGGAGGAAGGATTCTAGCCGTAAAGGCGTATCTATACTGTTCATATTTTGAACTGCTTCTATATACCTGTCTAGCTCTTGGCAGTTTCTTCATCTGCTAGGATACATATTAGTCAGTTTGAATCCTAGTAAAATATACGTATTTTAAACAAGTTAAAAATTACAGCTACAGTAATAAAACCAAAATATGTTACTGAGGTTCACATTGTCCTTTTTCACTTACCATGTTTATTATTCTACCATTGATTTTCTTTATTCTCTTTGATTAAAATTTATTCACCTTATTTTATTTTCTTTCTCACTTCTTTATGGATATACTTTATAGCTCTAGATATCATATAATATTGTATTTTAAAATTAACTCCTGTGAAGAGAACTTCTTTCACAATTTTTGTTCTACTTACCACCTTCTTTCCAAAATAAACCACCACAGACTGAAAAAAATAAAAGACTTACTTAAAAAGTGATTGATTACATAGAAATACTGATGAGATATTAAAGCAGCTTTTTCACAGCAATGATACCCCAGAGTGATTGAAAATGGTTAGTGAAGACATCTCTCTCTTCTTTCCAGTTCATTTGTGCCCAAATCATATGATCTGGGACTTTCCACCTCTAAAAGTATTTCAAACACACCAGAGAGCAAAACTGAATATTTCTCTTGAAACAAAATTATTGTCACCTCTATTAGATCACTGTGCAGTTTTGCTCATCCTTTTCATTTTTTAAAAGCATCTCACTTTTCAGGATGAAATCTTGTGTGGTTAGGCAGAGCAGTATGAAGTCTTGTACATATCAAGTAATTACAAAGTCTGAACCATCCCAACATCAATTTTTCCAGCACTTCTCCATTTCTTACACCCTTGTAACTGGATATTTCTTAAGATGCTATGTACTGCACTTTACCTTATGTGAAGCAATTTGAGCTATGTTTTATTTGTTATTTGACATAAAATATAAACAATGGGTTACTATACCATTCCTAGATTTTTACTGTATTCTTCTTCCAACAAAAGTTAATGTCCTATTTGCCCTCTTCATTCCAGCAACATGTAGGGTTGAAAGCTTAATATTTTGCAGTTGTTTGATATTTTGGGGTTGTTTATGGGTTTTTTAATAACTCCTTAATCTCTTTTCTGTTATGTATGCTGAAGTATTTCACAGTTTAACAGTTATATGTTCATAGAATCATAGAATAGTTAGGG
>NW_009929479.1:0-3004 GCF_000696875.1 Nestor notabilis
ACTTCGAGCGCCAGGCCTTACTCTACACACCACCATTGCTTCTACTGCAACTTTCCATACTGGCCCAGCCATGGTGCTTCTGAAGTAGGTGTCTTCTCTATCGTGCCAACTTAAATTAGAGTTATGCTTATGGATAGTGTTTAGAGATCCATAAAGGCTACAGCTGCAGGGACACTGGGACTGCAAAAGGTATACCAAAGGGAGCTTGGAACACCACCAACACTGCTTCTTCCACAAGTTTTGAAAGTGGCCCAGCCGTGGTGCTTAGGAAGTAGGCCTCTTCCCTGTCATGCCAATTTAAATTAGGTTTATGCTTACAGGTAGGGTTTAGAGATACATAAAGCTGCAGGGACACTGGGGCAGTAAAAGCATGCCATGGGGGGCTTGGCACAGCACCAAGATTGCTTCTTCCACAACTTTCTGAAGAGCCCCAGCCACGGTGTTGGGGATGTAGGCCTCATTTCTATGTTGAAGTCTTCAGCTAGGGTTGGGGAAAGGGTCAGCATTCACAGATCCACAAAGATTACAGCTCCAGGGACACTGCGGTTGTAAAAGGCATGCCATAAGGAGCTTAGCACAGCACTAAAATTGCTTCTTCTACAACTTTTCCAACTGCCCTAGCCTCAGTGCTGGGGATGTAGGCCTCATCTCTAAAGTGGCGCTGTAAATTAGGATTAGAGTTAGGGTTAGCGTTTAGAGACCCACAAAGGCTACGGCTCCAGGGATACTGGGGCTGCAAAAGGCATGCCAAGGGGAGCTTGGCATACCACCAACTTTGCTTCTTCCACAGCTTTCCCAAGTGGCCCAGCCATGGTGCTGGGGATGTAGGCCTCAACTCTATGGTGGTCGGATAATTAGGGTTAGGGTTAGCATTCAGAGATCCACAAAGGCTACAGCTCCAGAGACACTGGGGCTGCAAAAGGCATGCCAAGGGGAGCTTGGCATACCACCAACTTTGCTTCTTCCACAGCTTTCCCAAGTGGCCCAGCCATGGTGCTGGGGATGTAGGCCTCATCTCTATGGTGGAGTCTTCAATTAGGGTTAAGGATAGAGTTAGCCTTCACACATACACAAAGACTACAGATCCAGAGTCACTGGGGATGAAAAAGGTATGCCAAAGGGAGCTTAGCACAGCTCCAAAATTGCTTCTTTCATAACTTTTCCAACTGCCCCAGTTGTGGTGCTGGGGATGCAGGCCCATCTCTTAGGTGGGGCCTTAAATTAGAGTTAAATTAGAGTTAGGGATAGGGTTAGTGTTAAAAGATTCAGTATGCATATAGCTCCAGGGACACTGGGGCTGTGAAAGGCATGCTAAGTGCAGCTCCGCACAGAAGCAATATTGCTTCTTCCACAACTCTCCCAACTGTCCCAGACATCGTGCTGGGGATATTGGCCTCATATCTATGATGGCGTCTCAATTTACAGTTAGGGTTAGCGTTCAGAGATCCACAAATGCTACAGCTCCAAGGACACTGGTACTGCAAAAGTCATGCCAAGGGGAGCCTGGTACAGCACCAATATTGCTTCTCGTATAACTTTCTCAACTGGCCCAGCCACGGTTCTGGGAATGTAGGCATCATCTCTATGGCACAGGGATAATTAGGGTTACACTTAGGGTTAGCATTTAGAGATCCACAAAGACTACAGCTCCAGGTAGACTGGGGCTGTAAACAGCATGCAAAGGGGAGCCTGGCATAGCACCAACATTGCTTCTGCCATACATTTTTATGTGACAAATCATGGTGTTGTTCAAAGGTTTATTGCAGGTCCTATTGGCAATTTCTGTTCCTTCAGAACACCCTTATTAGGGAGATTTATATTTTTACAACTGAAAACCATTTAAAAATAAATGAAAGGTGTAAAACATTTATCATCTCCAAATTTTGGACACCTGTCATAATATTCCAGAAAAATCTAGTAATCTAAACCCAATGAAGAGCATGAAATTTGTTCATTTTTTAAGCAGGTTCACTTTCACCTTGAGAGAACACCTATAAATTATCTCAAATTGGACCTTTAGTTATATTCCGGCAGTTGCTGTTCAAAATAAAATTACACATCAGTTTATCCTATGGAGTATCATCACTCTTGTTTAATTGAAATTTGAATTTAAAAATAGATATAAATCACAAAAGTAACTTTTCAAGTTAAAATATAAAGGTATGATTTCAAAAATAGTCCCTTAAATTTATAAATAAATGCAAGCAAGAAAAACTCATGCCTTACCTCATCCCTCCAACTTTTATCTCAGTCCTGCAAATACATGTATGCATTATGTCATCGTTGTGTAACTTATTTTGCTCTGAAAAAAAACCTCCACTGTACAAACAGAAGTCTGACCTATAAAACACCCTAAACCACTTTTTCTGTTTAGCTAAGCACATGACACCTAGTTCGGGGCATATTACAGAAAGGGAGCTGTGAACCAGCTGGTGGCAGTCCACAGGACATAAAGAGGGACTTAAGGTTGTTTAATCTAAAGAAAAGGAGAGTGAGGAGTCATGACAACAGTTTTTAAACACATAAATGGAGAAGACAATATTCTCCATGTCCACTATGGATAGAGTTAACTTGCTGCAAGAAAGATTCCAATCACACATGAAGAAAACTTTATATTACCGTTTGCAAGCACTGGCATTGTGAACATTCCAACACCTGTGGTTTTTATGTACAGAGATGCAGTGAGGCATGCATCTCTCGGAAATGGCTTAACTAGAGGTGATCCTGTCCTAGGGCTGCCAGACAGATTGGGTGAACTTTCCTGATTCCTCCTCTGCCTCTGGCTTCTACGTTGGCCTGCCTGCAAAAATCCTGCAACAACTCACAGAACCCATTTGGACACACCTCGTATTTCCCAGCTTTAAGGGCAGCGGTGCCACCCATTTCATGCACTTCCTCAGTGCCACAACAGCTGGGAACTCATCTGGGATCTTATTTAGGCACAGTGGAAGACGCTGGTACAAACACAGGCCTCACCACCCTCTCCAGCGCTAACCTGCGGGGC
>NW_009929480.1:0-1693 GCF_000696875.1 Nestor notabilis
GTCACGTCATACTGGTTTCGGTGGGGATGACAGAGGGGGAACCTGTTGTGTCCAGAGATTTCCAAGGCAAGGGTCCCATCTGTTTCTGTTTTGTGCAGACTTTGTTTTCCGTGTGCCAGAAACAGAAATGTGGGCATTGCTGATCCAGTCTAGCTCCAAAGGGATTCTGTCCATCCCAGCTGTGGGTAGCGGTGGGTGCTGAGCCTGGGAAGGAAACGAATCGCTCCACACCGTGGCCTTGCAGTGTGTGTGTGAAGTCACCACAGTGCAGAATCCTTGCCACGACTGGTGGAAGTGTCTGCCCCATAGAGAAAGCTCAAGGAAAATCCAAGGCAGCCACTGGCAAAGGCAAGAGCTGCATAGAGGAACATAATTGGGATGCTTTGTCCTGCATTAAGATGACAAAGAGGGCCTAAGCGTTAGTTGTGACAGTAAGAGGTCCCAGGTTCTTTATTTTCTGTGAGTTTGGTATAAAAATAGTATAAGGGTATATCAGGCTTTCTCCAAGCATGTGCCTGCTCCCAGTCCCTTGAATGTCTGCTTAGAAAGGATGGAATGAATCCTGTGTAGTGACATCTATATGTGAGCAAGTGGATATTGCCCAGAGGCAGATGCAACCAGTTGATGCAGAGGTACCTGGTAGGTTATTTGCTGCGGTAAAAAGCTTCATGTTACCTTCTGATGAAGGTGGCACAAAGGTTTTTCCAAAGCATGTTTTGTTTTTAGCAGGCCCTCTGCAAAGCATAGTTAAGCTTGTCCCTTTCCCATCACCTCCTTCATGCAGTGCACTAACATGAAATGACGAACTTGTCTCTCTTCCTTCTCCACATCTGAGCCAAGAGTGCCACGATCTGCAGTGACACATGCACCCTCACCCATGGTTGCAGAGCTGCTGCCTGGAGTGAGGCTGTTCCCCTGCACTGTGTGTGTACGTCTGGAAGGATGCATTTTGGAGCACATAAACCCAGCTGCTGTCCAAGCCTGGCCATCAGAGTGTGCATCAGGTTTGACCATCATGCTTTTCACTGATCAAGACTGCCAAGGCTGTGCTGGCCGTTGTTGGTGGTTGGGGATGTTCCAGGACTACAGCTCCCAGATTCAGCTGCAGCTTGGAAACTGCTCTCATTCCTCCAGGAAAATGAAGTGAATCTGGAGCTTGTAGCACCTGTTACTACAGGAAGAGCTCAAATACAGTTTATTTTAGCTTTGATGTGAAGAGAGGGAGAAAAGGATTGACAGAATGATCTATTTCCTTCAAGTTCAGTTTTAGTCTTAAAGCCATGCAGCTGGGTGGAACAACGCATGTTTACAATGTCAGTTGCAGCTGTCATTCAGGCAGGAATTCATTCAGTCTGGAGGATTGAAATGAGATAGAACAAACCTTTACTCAGAGCTACATATTACATGTGGAGGTGTTGGAGCAAGTGCAGAGGAGGTCATGAAGGGCTGGAGCAGCTCTGCTCTGGAGACAAGCTGAGAGAGCTGGGCTTGTTCAGCCTGGAGAAGAGAAGGCTCTGGGAGATCTTGGAGTGGTTCCCAGTACCTTAAAGGAGCTACAGGAAACCTGGAGAGGGGCTTTGAACAAGGGCCTGTAGGGACAAGACAAGGAGGAATGGCTTTAACCTGCCAGAGGGGAGACTGAGATGAGCTCTGAGGCAGAAGCTCTTCCCTGTGAGGGTGCTGAGGCGCTGGC
>NW_009929480.1:1724-2135 GCF_000696875.1 Nestor notabilis
AGAAGCTGTGGCTGCCCCATCCCTGGCAGTGTTCAAGGCCAGGTTGGACACAGGGGCTTGGAGCAGCCTGGTCTAGTGGAAGGTGTCCCTGCCCATGGCAGGGGTTGGAACTGGAGGAGCTTTAAGGTCCCTTCCAACACAAACCAGTCTGAGATTTTATGGTGTAAATAAAAGATTTCAGGGTTTGTGGTGGACTTATTATTGCTATGTATAAGAAAATTAATTGCAAAGACTGCCACGTCCAAGTAAAGACTTTAGTTGTTTTGCTGGATAACAACGTTTTTGACTGAGGGAGCAATTCACAGATGGATGTTTTTCCACCAGAGGAGGGATGCCATGAGAACTGCATCTCCATCCCTATCCGCCAGATTTAGATATTAAAAGTGAAACTAGACAAAAGCTTATGAAAAG
>NW_009929480.1:2178-12394 GCF_000696875.1 Nestor notabilis
TGAGGGGTTTTGCCGGGCTGGTGGCCGTTGTGGCGGTCCCATGCTGACATCTAGCGACCACCTCCCTCCGAGCTCCCGTTTTCAAGAGGCATCCACCTCCCCTCCCAGGTATCGCCGCAGGGGCAGGCAAAGCGCTGAAACTTCGCAGTCAGAGTAAGACCCGAGGGCTCTTGGTGGTTTCAGGCTATAATCCCACCCGCTGTGTTTTGGATACCTGCCCTCTAAATACAACCCTTGGTGTTAGCTGTCACTGCAACAAGTCTTTGGGCCTTTTATCCAGACAGAGGAGAGTGGAAAGTAAAGAGGAATTCGAGCAGAAGATATGTGAATGGATCATCTGCTCCTGACTAAAAGTAGTGGTAGGACAAGTGGAGTTATTCTACTGAAAGCTCAACTGGAACCGGTGGAAACAGTGGGTGAATACTTCTTCCCTGGAGTGTGATAGTAGAAGACCAGCAAGAATAACCAGGTAGAAAAAGCACAAGCTGTGGGAACGCTGTGCTGGTTCTGGCTCTTTGGGAATGGTGGGTAGGTAAAGGACAGAAGCCCAAGGCAGGGAAAAGCAGGCAGAGCTCAGCCTGGCAGGCATCTAGGCAAATACATATAGGTCTGGACTAGCCAGAGGGTCACAGCTGTCAACTGGAAGCACGACAGGGGTGTAGGAAGAACTGGAGCTGCTGAAGTGTTAGTGTTTCTGCTGACTTCTTGTCTGTCACTTGTCTGTCACGCAGCTGAGGCTTTCCTCAAAGAATCCCTGAATGGTGCAGGAACATAACATTTTTATTTTAGGGAAGGAAGATCTCATGGCTAGGGTGCAGGACTTTGGATAGAAGACTTCTGTTCTCAGTCCTGCCTGAAGCTCACTCAGGTGCTAACAAGGAGTTTGATCCTGGTTACAAAACCTGCCTGAGACATTAGGTGGATGTGTAATGAGTCTGTGCTTATGATTCCCCCTGCCAGAGTTGCTATACTAATTATGTATGCATGAGAATCTAAAAGACAGCGAATGCTTCCTTTACTGTCTGATCCTGCAGAGATCACCACAATTCCTACAGCTTGTAAGAGTTTCAGTACCACAAAATGGTTAGTGTTGTGTTGCTCTTCAGACACAAGTGATGATGGAGTAAGGCCCCTGTCAGTAGCCGTCTCTTCAAGCACCCAGCAGGGCGCTTTCTGAAGGAGATTTCCAACAGGGAAGGAGCAGATCTTCGTGCAACTTTGAAGGTTATTTTGAAGCAATTCATTCAAAGTAAGAGTTTGTTTAATAAGCACAAGCCCCTGGGTTCGGTTTTGCTCTGCTTATGTCACTCACAGTCACACTTTTTCCCCTTCACTAGGTGGCAGCAACAAGATAAGGATTTGCAGGATTATTCTTTTAATACAGTGCACAGAGAGTTTTCCACTGGTGTCCTGTTTGAATGGATTTCTTTAGCAGTCCTTGGACACCCACAGCCCTCAACAGCCAAACCAACCAGCAGCAAGTTGGTCAAAGCACTGGCAGAGGTGCCTGAAGCATGCGTTTTCCAGGCAGGAGAGGAGAAACTCAGGAACTACGGGCTCCAGCGCATGGAAGGCGAGATTACCTGGTCTGCAGTTCCCTCTGCTGCCAAAGTCTCTTCTTGCAGGCTCAGCCCGGGCACTCCGGCAGAGCCCGGGGGGGGAGCAGCCCCACTGCCAACAGGTAGAGGTGAAGGGACTTAGCACAGCGCGGGAGGAGGGACAGGGTCACACTGAAGGAGCCTCGGATGTGCTGCGAGGCGCAGGGCCACAGCAGCCCTGCCTCTTGCAAGGGCAAGGAGGCATCATCCTCTCTCCCATTTAGCTCCAGTTTGGTGGGATGCTGGATATTGAAACTGGATGTACAGTGCCTGCGTCTCCCAAGTCCCAGTCTTCTTCTCCTATTCATTCTTCCCAGTCCCCTGAGACTACCAGCCCTTTAGCACTAGGACTAAGGTTTTTATGGCAGCCAGGAATGCTCAGAAGGCCCTTAGCTCTGGCTGCACCCTCTACAGACTTGCTTACCAGCCCTCATCACTACTTCTGCTAAGGGAAGGGATGTGTGGAACTGAGCCCTGCACAGAGAGGAAGAAGCACGTATTTTCAGGGAGAGTTTGAATATTCTTCTGCAGAGCTAAATCCCAGAACATGAAACCCGCTAAAGAGAAGACTGAGTGACAAGGACCCCAGCTCTCCCTTTAGGGTCCAAGCAAAAACATTGCTTTCCATCAGTGAAACAAAAACAAATGCTAAACATGGTCCCTTTTTAAGCTAGGAGAAAGGTTGGGAGTTCTTCACAACTCTCTTACAAAGTCTCTGTGCATCTTGGTGACTCTTCACAGCTGATCTCAAGGAGCTGCTGGGATCCCTTTCTAGCCAAGGCAAAGGAGACAACCGTTCTATGGTCCTCTCCTGGCACAGGAGGCTGCATGACACCAGCATGTAGGTGCGTTGTTTGCTGAGAAGAAAGTGTTGATGAAAGCAGTAGGATGTAGAAGGAAGGGGTGGATGGTCTGTTCGGAGCTAAATGACTGTATAGTCATGGTGTGGCTAGTGGGATGCACAGTGTGACTGGTCAGGTTGGTGCAGGCTGGCGATCGAGGACTTTGGTTTCTGTGCTCAAGCATAGCACTGAGTCCCTGTTGTGATATCTTCAAGTCTTAGAGGCATTAAGGAAGGTGCAGGGGATTCTTCTGCTAACTGAGTTTCTAAGATGCTGGCTTCTCCCCTCACGTATACCTGTTTGGCTCTTCCCCCTCTGCAGAGCTGACCCATGCGTTAGAGGTGATGCTTGAGAGATCTGGATGTGACAGATGGCTTTGAAGAAAAACTGAACTGGAAAAGTGTTCCAGTGTGGGTCAGGGCTCACAGTGGACGCAGGATGTGTCACAGTTCACAAACATGGGGCCAGGCTTTCTATCAGAAGGTTTTTAGGGTAGGGCCTGGGCTCAGAGTAAGGTCTAGACTTCCCTCCCAGAGTCAAATGCTCTGTTCTCTTTCCTGCCTTTCAGGAGGTTTCTGCTTCTCTGGGTGCTTCCAGCTCCCTCCTGCAATGTGAATACCCCAGCCTGACGAGTGAGGGAAAACTTGGCTGTTCTAATAAGACAGGGGAGCAGTCGAAAATGGATTAAGAAGGGATTGAATGTGTCTTGTGAGAGCTTGGCTATTGATTTCTAACCCTCCCATTCTGATGTTATTGCAGAAATGATTTTCTTCTGCACCGTGCCGAGATTAAATATTAATAAATAGAAAATTAAAAAAAAAGGGAGAGAAAAAGACCAGATCCCAAGACATCCCCCTGCACAATTAAAAAGCAAATGAAGGATTTCTAGAATGAAAAACTTTGTTTCCTCAAGTTTTCTTGAGCTCAGAGTGGAAACATAAGGGGTTTTATGAAATAATTAGTAATATTTCTATTTAGTGTTTGGTAGCAGAGGTGTGTGTTTGAGCCACATCCCACTGCAGCAGGTTGAGTATAAAGATAGAATAAAAGGGATGGAGATTTACTTGGATCCCATTCACCAGTGACCCATTTACTCGCTGATGATGAAGTAAGGGGGAAGATGCAGGTCTACTCTGGCTTCGCTCACACTGCATCCTGCAGTCATACTCAGTTCCATTAGGTTTCTATTTATTATTTAACACAGGAGATGGAAGACGAGGCACACCAAGATGAGCTTTATGTCCTAGATGTTTCACTTGCGCAAACATTGCACAACCTGCTACTCCCCATGAACTCTGGGGTTCCCAAGTGAAACCCACATCCTTGGGTCTCTGAAGCAGGAGAGGAGCAGCAGGCCACCTTTGCATGTAGGTCAGGACTCCTAAAGCACACAAGCTTTGCAAGGAAATCTGCTGCCCACTTTGTGCTCTCCTCTGAGAACTGCAGTTCTCATTCTGCCCCATCTTCCCCCTCATTCCTGAGAGCTGGGCAGTAACTGAGTGCAAAAAAGGGCACAACAAGAACCTCCCATCCACCTTCTGCAAGATCAGTATTCTCCCTCCTGCAGGATACACATGGGAAACGCAAAGGAAAGTTTGGAGGCATTTAATACAGAAGACTTTTCCTTTTTAGGGAGTTATTACCGTGAACAGGGGGTTTGCAAAGGCCTTACCCAAAGGCTGTGAAGTATATGTGTGTCTGCCACATACATGAGTCTGCCACACATCTGTTTGTCTGTATTCAAGGGAATTGGGTAGATAAATTTGTGCCAAACACATAGACAAATGGAAATCTGTCTTTGGGCTTCAGGTTCTGCTGTAGGGCTGAGCAGACGGGGCTCCAGTCTTTAGACTCTTACCAATTCACTGCACACCTGAGGTGGCCCAGGTCCTTGGAATCAGTGGGAGTCAGGAAGCCAAAGGCTTGTGAAACCCTGGTTGTAAAGTGCTAGAGCTTCTGTGGCTTAACAAGAGCCTGCCTGTCAGCAGAGCTGGAGTACCTAATCATGTGCACTCCCAGGCTGTTCTGAAAATAAACCACCCTAAGTTGGAGAGTGGTCCAAGAATGCTTATAGAGACAGTTATTAGGGATCACCTGATGGGTGGTAACCCTGTAAGCCACAGTAAATCAATTGCTTTCTGTTACTCCTGATGCTCTCAGCTGCTTTCTCTGCTTCAAAAATAGCAGTGTTGACAGTCCTGGGGCCTGAGAGGATGATACACAAATGACTGTAAAGCACTGATAGTGTAGGTAGAGTCCTATACGTGTTCTGCACTGCTGCCTGGTAGGACGGCACAGTAATAGGAAGAAGTGAGTAAATGTCCTTCCTGGGTGGATAAAAAGAGCATGTACAGATTATCCAGCACGTCACACCTAGGTTTAGAAGCAACATACGGCATTATTTGGCAGACACGAGGCAATATTTAGTGACTACATGAGCTATATATAATGGAATTACAGAGGGTGTGAGAAAGCAGCACCTCCTCCCATCTGCCCCCTTAAGGGACGCAAATGCTTTGCTATAACACTGTTCCCTGAGAGCTGGAACTTTAGCAAATAAGGGACTTTATTAAGTTGTTAATAAGATTTCATTTTCTCACTAATGCTGCGGTGCTACATTATTAATTTAAAACTGTATTTAGCCTGACATGCTAAAGTGCCAGGCCTCATTATTAATGCATAAACCCATGCCTCTGTTGTTTAATTAAACACCATGATTATGAAGTTCTGATGTGGTTTAATGGTAGCAGGCTGGAGTGGCAGTACATTCCTATGCTCAGATCTTCCCCTGTTCCCCCCTCCTGCTGCTTTCTCCTTTCATTTCCCTTTAAAAGCACAAATGCAGTTGTTGTTCTGCTGAATAAACACCACATGACAAATGATGTTGATCTTTTCAAGGTGACATAGAACTGCATTTTTATTTTCCTAGGCTTAGCTTCTTATTAACCAGAGATTTCTATCCGCCACTCTTTAATGGCTCTGAAGGTAACTGTTTGTATTTCCTGAGAACACAATCTAATCCTTGCTCCCAATGAAGTCAACAGGAGGCTCCAACTGAGCTTCACCCAAAGGCAAGAAGAGACCTAGAGAAGAAGCCTAGACCATTTATTAATTTATTGTATTCTCTTTGGTGTCCTTTGCAGGGCCAGGACTTCCCGGCTATTTCTAAGAGACTTTGTGCTCTATACTCCCTCCTTTCTCCCCTCAACATTTAGCTCATCATCTCATTCCTCCCTGTTCCTTGCAATGGTTCTTTCTGAGCAGCAGCTTACCCAGCTTGGCTTGCAGAGCCTCTGACTTTATTGACTAGGAGTAAAATTAAACGTTCTTATGTACTTTCCTGCTTAATAAGGATTTACACAGATCAGCCCTCTGTGCCTTTGTTTCTCTCCATACCCCTTGCCTGCTTGTCTGTTCAAACAGGAGGTTCTTGGCTTTGGAGCCTCCCATCTCCCAGACTTCAGGGTCCCTTCTCTCTTTTGGAAGCAAAGGGGGTTTGCTGTGTCTTTACTGGGACCAGAAGTTTACCCCAAGCATTTTTTCAGCCAAGGCAGACACTCGTCTGGCAGGAGGAGGAGGACAAGGAACAAGTTGCATCAGTGGTATAGGAGCACTCATTGTTTCTAGCAAGGTTGGTAAAGTCCCTCTCTGCTGGTGAATTCACACTAGTGCTTTGCTCAGCAGAGCCCGAAGTCTGCTTTTAAATAGCCTTTTGTTTGACACACGTCTTTGATTCTCTTCCTTGTACCTCTCAAAGAAGAGAATTGTTCATTATAACCAACCTTCCTTCGTGTTCTTGCACTGGAAGTGCGTACACAGATCTGTTCCCTACATGTGCAAATACAACAGAAATGTTACCAAGCTTCATTTCCTTTAGGAGATTATTCTTTTTTAAAGTATGTCTTCAGCAAAGTAACCTTTCTCTAACAAAGAGATGACCTTTTTGCTTTTCTGTAGTGCTTGTTGCTAGGATTTAGAGCTTTGCTGAAAGCTGTTATTTCTCTTAAGTACAGGAGAAAGTGCATTTTCACCTCCATTTGGGTAAACTGTCATTTTCTACTGCTCACTGCTTTTCTCACCATGGAATAATAATTTGAGCTTCAGTGGGTTTTTTGAGAGGATGCATTCCAGGAGTGTGGTGGGGCCTGGGAAGTTCTCTGCCTTTACTAGTGGGGGAGAAAAGGAAGAGGAGGGTGAAGGCTTCTGAAATATTTAAGGCTTCTGAGACCTTCAGTGGCTCAGCTTCTGCCCTGAAATCATATTCAGTTTAGGAGGGTCAGGCAGGTATTTTATGATGGTACACAAAAAGCAGCTGGTGGGTAGCTCAGAAGCTATACATGTGTGCATAATAGATCAGGTTTTGGTGGTAGCGCTAGCAGCCATGGGAAGCCACTTTAGGTAGATGTAAGAGGATTCTGTCCAACCGTGATAGTGATGAATAACAGGAATAATCTAATATTACTCTTTCTACAGCTGTGTTACTGGTGTTATTACAAGTCACACTGTTAATATGGGATGTGGTAGGAACTAAGCCACTTTGTGTGCAGTAGGCTGTAACATGGTGGAAAGGAGCATCAGACACATGTATACAGATCACTTCATGAGAGATAGAAATGAATATCTCACTCTTTCCTGTATAATTCCTGTTGAACTAGATGATCTTTAAGGTCCCTTCCAACCCAAACAAGTCTATGATTCTATGATTAGTTTCTGTAGGTGGTGAGAGACTAAAAGAAACTGCAAAGAGCAACCTGACCAGTTGTCTCTCTTTTCTTTGCCAATTGAGCATGGGAAAATCCTTTAATTTCTTAAGTGCTGGAAATGTATGAAGTATGAAGACTTTGCCTACTGGAGAAAAAGACCCAAAGTCTTCAAGCATGTGCAGCTGCGCTTGCCTCCACATACAAACAGGCAAAGTAAAAACGTCCCCTAAGAATATTCACGTTTTCCTTGGTCAAAATTACTCTTCACACACACAACTTCCTGAGTTGGATACACTGTTTGCCAGTCTCACAGTATTTCAGGAAGAGGAAGGCAGCCTTGTGAGCATGCATCAGTCATGTAAAATAATTGAATTGAATGGGGAATGGCACAAAGTTGCCCTGCTCTGAGCAGGGTGCATTGCAGGCTGTGGCTTCCAAAAGGTCAGTCAGGGCAGCCAAGCTAACAGGAATAGTCCCTCTTTACATCCTCTGTCTCATATGCACTTACAAGAGAGACAGCAATTGGCAGTTCCCTTGCCATTGAAACAACTAAAATTAAACAAGTCCAAATCCATCCTGTCCAGGAGACCATGAATTCAGCTGCATCAGAAGCCCTTGGTTAAGCAGCCCCTGGAAGTCTATCAGAAGTTTATTAGTATGGTAATTTATCTGGGTAATCACGTAAAGATGTTAATTGAAATAGAGGTTTTTAATGCATTATTTTTTAAAAGGCAGAAAGGCTGGGGATTTTCAGGAAGAGAAGTAGAATTGTCACTTGTGCTTCTTCGTGTCATAATGTTCTAATTTCATTATTTCCCTATATTTCATTTTGATTTTTATTTTAAACGTGAAGAACAAAGAACTTGATACTCCCAAGATTTGGGGCTTGTGCCACGTCTGGTTCTGGTCTTGATGCATGGAGATAGATTGAATTAATCAAACTTCTTCACACTGCTGTTTAATCGGGTTTACAATTAGCTGAGGGCTGCAGGTCTCCCGAGCCTATCAGCTTTGGAAGCAGAAGCTGTAATACAGCAGCTCTGCAGCCCCACACTGGGAGTGCCTTACAGACCAGATTGTCATAATGTGGCATGAAATTAAAGCGTGATGTTACTTGACAACAGAATTTCAATTTCTCCCTCCTCCCCCCCCTCCTTTTTCTCTCTTTAACAATGTCTCTACCTAGAGATAGGCCTCCCTGTTGAGTTGCACCCACCTGCTCTAAGCTACACAGCTGCCTTCAAAAGAGTTTCTGATACTATTAAACCAATCTGTGTTCCATTACAGTCATTCTGATATTCTTCCCTGTCTGCTTTCAATGGCAGATTATTTTGCTGTGAGGAGCTAATAAGCATACAGCTCTTAACTTGTTTCAATTCTTACTCGAATGTAGTGATTTTGTCGCTCCCTCTCCTCTCACAACACAGAGGGGTTTTGCTGATGTGTGTTCACCCCAAACCTGCCTGCACAGTTCTGTCAAAGCACCTCAAACCCACTTCCATTCAGGTGAAAAACCACAGAGGAGTGGAGAGTCTGGGCTGGTTTTTCCTTCCATCACACCTCATCTGCCAAGAAGCACAGTTAGGAAATGGGATTTATAATTCCCCCTCCCACAAGAAAGCCAGGATCTTGTGAATGCCACCAGCACCAATTAATTACCTGTGTTGATGCTTTTGTGTTGTTCAGGAAACCTGTCATGGGAAGAATTGAAAAGAAGAACATAATGAACCCAGAAAAGCTGGCTGGAAAGAGGTGAGGAGCAGGTCAAGTTGGTAATGGAGGATGTTATTCCCTCCTTGAACTGACCTGGAATCTAATCTAATTCAATTGTACACCTTAGAAATCAATGGGTAGAGGATGAAGCATTCCCTGCAGTTAAATGGAGAAGGTTGGGTGTATGTTCCTGGTGGTGAGATTTAACAGTGGAATACGCTCCCAAACTTCAACACTTGAAGGTGCTGGAGTTACACTGGACAAGGGGAATCACACTGTAGGTTGAGAAGTCTGGCCAAGTGGTGTGCATGGGGATGCATCTCTGGTCCGGCTGAAGGGAATGAGGGAGGCTCCTGCAGAAACAAGGTCTGGCCTTTGGTGACACAATTTGGTTTCTGTGGACCATGCTCCCTGGTTTCTGGTGACTTCCGTAGGTCTGGGATGTGGTCAGACCCATGGGCCATGGGGCCCTTCAATCTGCAATGATGGATTCTGTGCTTTTTTGCACCTCTGAATTAAAAAGTGTTTAAGTTCCATCTCTTCTAATACCAGTGACTGAACTGAAAACCAAACCGTATCCACAGAACAACGCCTGTACCTGGGTGACAGGGGTGAGATTCATGCAAAACAGACATAATGGTGTCTTCGACATTCCCTTTAGCTGTATCTGTTGCCTGCAATGGCACAGAGCTACAATTCTGAGAGTTATTTGGACATATTTAATCAGAATAACTTCCATTTAGTTATCAAACATGGGGGCAAAATGAGCTTTGCTTATAATAAAATCCCAAACTCCATAAACCTCTGTCCCCTATTGCTCTCTGTTCTTTTTCCCTTCCTGCACAGTGCTGAGCATCTCCCAAGGATTATGTGATTATTCAGAGAATTGACTCTGCTCCCATTGAAGGTGATTACATCCCCCATGCTGAAATCCACAAAAGCACAATCAGGTACACAACCAAGGTAGTTTTAAGCATTTGCATCTTATACAGGTTGGCCTGCAAAACACCTGTAGTTTTTCTGGTTGATAGCAACCCTTTATGGGCATAGGGGGTAAGGGAAAAATCAGTGAACTTTAAAAAGCAACATAAAAAAGAGACCATTTTTTTCTGATTGAGAAAAATCAAGTTTAATGAACTGAGATGGAATCATTTCCTCAATTTGCTTGGACATTTGAAATGAAAAGCACAGTATAACCTCTGCTTGCAAATTACTGTAAACATTTCAGTCACTCCCTAATTCATGGTAAGTGGAGGAAAAGCTGGACTATGGAATACTAATCAAAGATCTCTCCTTGGAAACCAGACCCTTTGTCTTCACTTGTGTTTGGGGGCCTGAATGTCTAAGACTTCACAGGATT
>NW_009929481.1:0-5113 GCF_000696875.1 Nestor notabilis
TTGCCGGCTGGGCTTAAACCACGACAGGGGCATTTATCCTTTTTCCAGCAAAGGAAACAAAGGCCTCAAGAGGTGAAGTGACTTACATAAAATCACCGCAAATCACGGGCCTACCGCAGAAGGTGGTGTAGGAGCTGGGCAGCTGGGTGCTGCAGCTTCATTTTCCCTCACCCAAGCATATGTTTGACAGACAATATTTAGATTGAGGACTTTGCCCTGCACAAAGATAGGGTCCCACTGACATTCCCTAACACTAAGCAGACAACAGGCTTGAATAGGAACAGTGGTGCCTTGGTTATTAGTGTGAGAGGTGATGTATACAAGCTTCACTCTTGTTGATTACCGGATTCACAGATGTTGTCCTACTGGGATCTTCTGACAGCTTTCTTTTTGAAAGAAAGCATTACCAAGCAAACACTGTAAGTATGATTTAAATTGCAAAAGAAAGAGTATTTCAGAGCTCTATTTTGAGAAAGTACTTTCTGCCAGGATAGTCCATCTGCGCTGTTCACACCGGGCTGTGGCTTAGACATGTGGGAGTCAAGACAGGCTCCTGCCTGGTACTTAAGAGCACGTGTACGCTAGAATGAGGAGCTGGTGAGCACTGGATTAGAGACTCTGCAGCTTTCCTCTTCTTGCTACGATTTTACTCTGTTTCCTTTGCTGGAAAGAGAGGAAGAAAGAACAGGCAGGGAAGAGATGGCTGACTGAATTCGAGTGTTTGAGAAGGACCCTATTTTTTCTTGTCTTCTCCAGGCATTCACATCATGTCTCAGGGCATGGGCAGCCAAACCCTACAGTGGCTTCCCCTGCCCATGACTGCAGAAGCCACAGAGCTGCACTGATTTACCTGGATTGATGAATCGGCCCAACAGGCTTAATTCAAATAATTTTTCCTCATTCTTCTCCAGCCAGTAAATTCGTTAAAATGACAGAAGAACAAGCATAGCCTGGATTCTTTCGCACCCTAATATCAAACACACAGCAACTTGCAACAGGAGAGAGTTTGAAACAATGGACGGAATGTGTTTTCCTTGTCTCATTCAGTGCTTAGGAGGAACTTCGTGGCTGGCAGCAGGAACTCTGCCCTGTGAGCCTGATTATCCCAATGGAACGTGGACAATGACTCATGGCAGGTAACCAAGGGGATTTTCAGGGCAAGCATTTCAGACCATAGCTGCCTTCTTCTCTGAGTTACAGGGCTACGAATCACAGAGAACACTAATAAACTCCACACCAAAGTGCAGAAATGACAAATGGGAGAGAAGAGGAAAGTTCTTTAGGTGCATGTGCTGAATGTATGTACCTATATACATACATATGGGGAGGGGATCTGTTCACAAACAGACTGCTTGCTGAGGTACTGCAAGTTAAAAAAGGGCAAAAGGTAGCAAGGGGAGTTTAAACTTTTAGTTAGTCAGGTGAACTAGTTGGAGTAAATCACGATTTACTCCTAGCTGGGAATTCCCACCTTCCCACTGCTCCTGCAGGGAGCAGGTGGCCATCCTTGAGTATATCACTGGGGCTTACACCAGTGGGGTGAGTGGAATAGCAAATCTGCAGTGATCTAACTCAAGCCACTAAACAGCCAACAAATCTGTCCTCTGCTTCAGGGAAACTTGCTATCACATTGGTAGTGAACACTTTTTGTTGAAAAATGCCCCTGCATCTAGATTTCTAGACCTAATTCTTCACTCCTTCTCATCTCAGATTGCCCTTTACCAATGGGTAGAGCTGTAGTAAGGTGGCTGCGCTGGCTGGCAATACATTCTGGCCTTGTTTATTTTGCACAGTGGAGGAAATGAGGCAAGCTTCAGGGAGCAGTCGCTGAGAGCACACTCAGGAAGGTGAGCTGCAGACTAGTGCTGTGCTGCTCCTTTCCACAAATGCTCAATAACACCTGAGGAACCAGTCCTGAGCTCTGGATTTCCCCTCCAAGGAAGAACATTCAATCATCACCCCAAACTCCAGAAACCAGACTGCTGACAGCCCGGAGCTTGCATCATCTGAGGTGAGTCTGCAGAAAGTAAACAGACGGAGGAATTCCACCCGGTCCTGTGGCCAAAGCAAAGGCTGCTGAGTCTGAAATACCCTCCCACACTCGAATTCTTATACATTAAAGCAACTTCCTGTTGGTAACCAAAGCTTCAGCTTTGGCTGAGTTAAGCTGAGATATGCAGACCCAGCCTTCGACTTTGCTGGAAAAGTAAAGTTAAAACAAGGGCTGTGCAGCCAAAGAGAAAGTAATCCAACACTAAACTTTGGAGCTTCCATGGAGATCTGCTATTAGATGGACAGGCAAGTGGGATTTACAGACAGCATATGCTGAATAACTCATTGCTATAGGAAGGTGGTAGACATACAGGAGCTCTTTTTCCAAATTTGCTGTGGGCCACATACCTCAGGAACTGTAGAGTCCCACACCCCACTCAGAGATGAATCCTTCCCTGATAAAGCTACCTTGAGGGGAGATTTCAGCCTCAAAAATCTGCTCCATCCAAGAGATGGAGGTAAGCAACATAGATTTAGTGAGGTTACACACATGACCACAGGGGGAGAGGTGAGCCTTTTCTCCTCTTTTTGCAGCCATCCAGGCCATGCAGGGTTAGCATCCGTAACTATTTGCAGTGGCTAAAACCTGGAGCAATGCCACTGAGGTCAGTGAGTTTACTCCAAAAGTGCACCCTTTCTTTATGGTGATAAAATCAGAATGTGACTTCCCATGTGGCATTCCCTCTCAGCTGCTCACTAACAGGTGCCAGGGCACATTTCCTCCAGCTAAAGGAAATCAGTGTAGCTTCTTGATAACTGCACGTAAGTCTGGCCTGAATTCAGTCTTGCCAGTAAAAATCACTGCTTTGACTTCATGGTGCAAACCTCAGAAGACTGAGACACAAAAATCTATGACGTCATCCACATTACCACCTGAGTGATGTAAGAGGCTCTTCTGATGCCAGCAAAAGCTGAGCAAATGCTGTAGGATTTGGTCCTAAGCTGCATAGACAAAGGAAGTAAATTAGGCTCTGTCACGACACTATCCGATTCAGACATCCAGTTGATGTTTGACTCAAGGCCCAAAAGGTGAATTTATTTCCCTGGCACCATGCTGAGGGCAAGGAAGCTATGGAAAAATGTGGGCATGAGGTTAAGGAACTGTCCTGGACTTCTTCCACCACCTAATGCTGCAGACACTGGGGTTTCACAGTGCTCCATTCCAGCAGTACTGCTGCCTTCACTCCCATGAGAGGGAAGTGGAGTTTGCCAGCTGCTCTCCAAGAGCAGCAGCCACAAAACACAGCAGACAGGGACATAGATAGACACATTCTCACCTGGTCTTCAGCCGCAACTTAACTCCTCCTGACCATG
This sequence comes from Nestor notabilis, assembly GCF_000696875.1. Lineage (NCBI taxonomy): Eukaryota > Metazoa > Chordata > Aves > Psittaciformes > Psittacidae > Nestor > Nestor notabilis. The sequence goes on from NW_009929481.1 coordinate 3,367, forward strand.
TGGTTTTGCTGGGCTGAAACTGAGTGGTCACGCAATCTGGACCAAGTGGGCTGGGAGGCAGGTCAGCGCATTCCTTTGCTGCATGTGTGTCCCTGTCAGAAGAAACCAAGGCCATATAAACATCAACACACAAACCACTTAGCCCTTGTATCCTACATTTGATGAGGATTTCAGGGAAGAAGGCAAAACACAGACCAAGAGGGCATATAGTTTTTAACAAAAGCAAAGAGATGTCAAAGCCACATGTATCCCTTCTCTTCTCGATGTTGTTGCCCAGGCAGGCTGTAAGAGTCAGATTTTGCTCTCCTTTATACCTAGGAAGTGCTCATCCCCTGTGAGTGTCCCCTGCAGTCCTTTTGGAGGAGCTTCACGATACCACAATGCTGCTTCCCAGCACACAGGAGTTAGATCAGCTGCAGCATCCACTGTGCAAACCTCATTATTCTCCATCTGCATTTTGGGATTCTAAATCTCCAGGTGTGGAACTCAAGAGGTTCCACTGTGGGATACGCCCTTTCCACATGCAAACACCTTATGAGAGTTCAGAGAATGATCTAAACACACAAGAGAAAAGCTAAGAGAAAGGTCCACACAGTGAGAGCAAGGAAGAGAAGCCTACCCCCCGTCTACTGATATTTTAGCAAACAAATATTTACCCTGTTTCACCCCATGCATGCAAAAGTCACACAAACATGGTGTACAATCACTTCATCTCCTTCCTTCCCCCAGGAAGAAGGAGAACGTGAAACGAACCAGTATTCCCACTTGCTCCCATTTTTAGCACTAAAACGTGGGAGAGACTGGAACTTTCTGCTTGCTGAAGGAACCCCCACGCTGAATAAAAGCAGGTCTAAAAGGATCCCTCACCCACAACAGGCCTTGGCCCAAGATGAGCTGTAATTGCCTCTTCTTGTGTGCTTGGGCTGCAGGCTGAGAGCACATGCCAGCAGCTGTGGCTTTTGGATAGCTGAGATGGCTTGGATGCCATTCGGGTGAGAGACCAGCCGTCTTTGTGTTCAGCTCGGTCCTCCCTTCCCCACACCCTCCCCAGGCCCCCACGAGCCAGGCAAGAATGTTAAGCCTCACATAGCAGATGAGATATACCAGGGAAGTGCAGCAGCACTTTCACCTAGATTGGAACAGCCTTTTTGCTCACCCTGCTTAGCTTAATCTACATTTTCCCCCCAAATCCTGCCTTCGCTGCTTTTTCTTTCTGTGTGCCAAATCCTGTTCTGCTTTGTCACTCCTCTGAGATGATGTCAAGCCTCTCATTAAACTGGAGACATTCCCCTCCCTGCTCCTATACCAGCCTTGCTCTATACCAGGAGCATGATTCCCTTCACTGCAGCCCTGCAAAGTGCCAATATCATTAACTGCTCCAGTCCTCTTTGCTTACTGAGTTTACGATGAGAAATAACTGATTTTTAGAGGAGATTTCACTGCAAGATAGAGAAAGGACAGAAGGCCTGCTACAAATGAGAAGGTAAAAAACTGTACATAATTTATATCTACAAATAGGTATACAATTTTGTAAGCAAAATATATTTACAGCTGTAGTGTTTAGAGGACAAAGTCCTCTCTCCTAGGCTTTGTATGGCAACACTGGAGAGATGATCCCAGCGACAAAGAGGTGCACTTCTGCCCCTACAATGTTGCCCTGGAGCAATTCCCATGACAAATTTTCCCCAGAGCCCTGAGAGAATGTAAGCACAGCTCAAATTTGTGGTGAGGCTGCTGCATATCCTGC
>NW_009929481.1:5144-5753 GCF_000696875.1 Nestor notabilis
TTGCTGACAGTGTTGTGTTGTTTCCCCATTCAAGAGGAAAGGATCTCAGCAGAGAGATCCAACAGCAGATCTCAGCAGAGATCATCGCAACACCAAAACACTTACAGAGTCAAGGCAATTTCTTCCAGGCAATTCTCAGATTGCTGTTTCAACCTGTTTGAAAACAGACACAGATAAGTGTAGATGGTCTTTGCTATGCCCATAGGAGACACCTTGGATCAGCAATGAACTTTCCTAATGCACCTCCAGCAGTGGTCAGTCTTAACTTCCCTATTCGGTTCCTAAAAAGCAGACTTTGGCTCTCCAAGGCTACACAACATCTGTACTCCTCCAGCGTGTAAAGCTGCTCATGCCTTCTCTCCAGTTAGCTATCCCTGAAGTAGCCAGTTACAACATTTAGGACTGGGAAATAGCCCCTGTGGCAATTACATTAAAAAGAGTCATCAGTAGCCTGAGAAACTGATGGAGTAAGAGCCTAAAGCTTCCCAGTCACCTCAGCCAAGTGATCTTACAGCACTTATGGTCACAGAATCATAGAATCACAGACTGGATTGGGTTGGAAGGGACCTTAAAGCTCATCCAGTTCCAACCCCCTGCCACAGGCCGGGG